>NC_142207.1:27693197-27846046 GCF_049639895.1 Pseudopodoces humilis | reverse complement strand
ATAGTTTAATGATCAAAGTTTCATTTTTTCCTGTTTATCTAAATCCATATTAAAACTTAGATATTACAATAAACATAAGTTACAATCCAAACAGTAAATATAGACCAGTTGGAATTAAACCTGTAGCTACCAACTCAGAACTTTACTAGAAATCCAAAACTACAGAAGTTTGTTTATTATTGCTGTATTACAAGCAGTTTCAATATCAAAAAATTTTAATTTCTAAAATTGTCAACAGTTCTCGAAAATGAGATCTGCAAATTTATTCAACTTTTCTCTCTGTGCATCCACAGTGTCTCACTTACCATGGCAGCACCAAGTGTATCATCTGTATCTCTTTAACACAGAATCAAACACTATAGCCATATGTTAGCCACCAACTAAACCCATGGATTCTAGAAGGAAACTGGGTGGTCTAGATCTGGATTTTTTGTATAACAGCTATATAAGGATTAGTGTGCAGGATTGCACAGATGGCACTGTATTCTGGATCCTTAAAATAAGGATTTAAGTTGAGTATTTTTTAATTCAATAGGAAATGTAGGAAGTTAGCAGGTGAACTGAACCTACTGTAGTACTTCAACATTACAAAGGCACAAACCTATTTTACAAAAAAAAAACCAATGTATTTTGCAGCCATACAACTTTTCACATTTTATAACTATGTTAAACAGAGAAAAACATTTCAAGAGAGCCATGTGTTCCGCTAGTTTCTACTCAGTTACTACTAGAATGCAGTTTACTCAATGACTTATTAGCTCTTATGGAAAATCAGTTTCAGAATATAAAGAATTGCAAATTTAAAACAAAAACTGTAAACAGTTTTTCAGGGATAATAAATGGACTTCTGATGCATAAGATCTGAAGTAGCAGGAACCAAAAATGCTAGTGAACTAGCAAATTCTACATTTTACAAAAAAAACAACAACCAGAAATGTAAAAATACATGAGAGACAACATCAGTAGCTTTCTGCTTGTCTAAGGCTTTTATCTGGTGTTAATCAAATAGAGAATGCTAGAACTAACCTATTGCAATGAAATGTATGATTAAGCAGACAGCAGTAGCTAAAAACAGTGTACAGCTAGCTCAGTAGGAACAAGAAGATATCAACCAGTTCTAAATTCTAAGGACTGGAAGCCAGAAAATTAACGTAGTTTGCTAATATGGGAATGTGGCAGCCAATGCATTAAGAGGATTGTCTATCAGTTACTGCATGTCCTCAGGGCACATGGGGATACATTCCCTCCAAGCATGAGTGTGGAGCCTCAATTATCAGTGGGAAACTGCAGAAGGCCAAAGAGAACATGACCCTTTCTCCAACCCCCATAATCCTCATCTCTAGATCTGCAGTTAACTAAATTACTTGTTTAACAGCATTGGAATCTCCACATTCTGGAAAGCTGAACTGTAAGAATAAGACAGTGCAGTGTAAAGGAACAAGAAGTCATGAACTCTAGAACATGAAAACAGACAACTGTAGGCACTAAGGAAATGCAGTTCTTCGTCAGCACATACTTAATTCAACTAGCCCATATTTAATTCAACTACAGGGATTCACAAAGGTGAGTCAGTTATGTCTCAACGGTGCCTACAGAGAGATTCAACTCCTGAAAGGTTGGTTCAGTCACTGCTGTCTGATGTTATGCCATCACTCTTGGCAAGCATTCTGAAGAAAGATGAGCTACACTATAAATGAAAAGGCCTCAGTATTTCAACAGTGACTGCCAGTTCCTGGAGAAAAAACAATATTCAGAGCTACTTGGTTTCTTCCCGGTCTCTCAAATCAAAACAAAGCTTTGTTAAGACCTGAAGACACAATCCTAACTAACAGTACCTCCAGACTGATGTTACACACCCCACAGGGGAACACTGCAGGGATAGTTAAGTGCCTGACACTGAATATTCTTACAAACAAGTTCACATGCAAGGAAAAAGACAGTGAGTGATCTGTGAAGCAAAGGCCATGGGATCAACTCATTATCAACAATCTAACATCTGCACCAATTAAGAGAAAATAAACTACATTTTGTGAGTGTCTGGAGTAGAGCCACAATCTGATGACATGTGACTGCACAGTATTCATACACTTTCAAGCAATTAGTTCAAGAGACCTCCCTCTAAACACTCTTCTTTTAAGTTAGTACTCACTATAAAATTTACTTCTTGAATTTCTGAAGCATTATCAAAAACAGGGAAGCCACATTTGGAAAACTAAGTGCAGATTCCAAAAATAAGGGCTTGGGACAAAATCTCCAGAATCCTGGGTCAAATGTGTGTTTCCTGACACAAGAAGTAAGGCTCTACCAGAACACTATCTTTCTTTGGTACCTTCAGAGATAAAACTTCATTAAAAAATATTTACTATGTAAAAATTCTTCCATGGAATTGAACTATGGCTTTGATGAGCCAATCTTTTTATGATATATTTGTATTGATGAGCTCTAAAATGTGAAAATTAAACAAAACTGGACAGAGGTATTTAGTGGCACAGACTTGCTCAGAAAGATGAGAACCTAAAACAAATGAATATTTCCCCCTTCATAAACAGGCTGAGCTCAACATGTCTCCAAAAAATTGTATACTTCTTTTGGTACTTACTGGTAAAACAATAAACTACAGCTGCTATAGCAATAAATTGTTAAAAAGTGAAGCTATTAAAATTATATTTATGTAGATTTTTCTACCTAGTAGAAGGTGCAAAGTCACTTGAGGAAACTTGCAAACAAAACCTAGCACATGGCATCTCCCTTCCTAACAATTTCATTACAGCATAAAACCATAACCGGACTCCAACTCTCTTCCTGGACAACACATAAAGCACTATTGAACACTAGAAAAATCTTTAAAGAGATTTACATATCATACATGGAATATTCACTGACTACAATGTCCACCTGGCAAGATCTCTGAATGATTAGAAGGTAAAAGGCACCAACAAAACAAATCCACACAGAAAGAAAACCCCCAAATTACTACAAAACAAAATTGAACAGCTCAAGGATATTTTAGATATAAAAAATAAGATTTCAGTGCGAAAGAAGCAATAACCCATACCATGAACTCCTGTTAATAGAGAGGCTGCATTTTCAACCTTAGGGGAATCTGACTTTTGTAATGAATAGAAGGAACCCTAGGAGGTGAGGGGAGAAACAAAAACCAAAAAACAAACAACCCACCACTACCAAAAAACAAAATTATTTTCCTGAATCAAGGAAAAAAATAGTATTTCATCTCAATTTCTGTTACTGCCTTATTTTCATACAGACAACAGAAAATGTCAAAGAAGCGAAGAGAAATTTTCAATGTTTTTTCTAATTCAAGTAGTCAATTCTTACCTTTTTCTATAGCTAAAAATGTACTATAAAACCAAATGCATATGAGAGAAAAATATTAGGATGAGAACAATTCATTATTAAACTAGGGGTCCAAATTTTATTTTAAAAAGTTATAACTGCAAACACTAAAATGACACACAAGTACAACACCTTATAAAAGCAGAGAATACTGACAGCAAGAAGAATTAAGCTAGACAAATTGTTTTGGAATGGAAATGAATTTCACATACATTTAAATAACCAGATTTTATCCACAGTACAAAAATGCTGTATGTGGCAAAATGGCTTCAACTTTGTAACTAACATATCTTTAAAGTTTATGTAGCCCAGAAGTTAAAGGTGACATTATCTCTTTAGTAGAAGTATGCTGGCTTTCAGTCTGGGTTAGTAACTGGAATACACACAGCAGGCTATGTTTCAGAAATCACCTTTTTGTCCTGTAACAGGATTTCTATCAAGAAAAGAAATCCAGGGATAAAATTATTATTTCACGTGGTTTTACCTGACCAAACTATAAAATTCCATGTTATTGCTTGACAAAAAGTGGTGGTATTTTAACTGGGAACCTATAGGGAAATGTCAGAAGTTAGGAAGAACATACCCTCCCCTGTGAAAGGTATTTTAGCAAAATGCACAGCTAAAAACCCAGTGTTTTACAGCATCTGTAGAAGGTAGTGTAAAATTTTATCTTCCATTCTGTAATCTTTTCTAGGATGAAATTGACGACTTCATGCATACTGAGGTTTCAGACTCACAGATGAATGATGCAGAACATTTCTTCTCACAGAATGCGACCTCAATTCCTAAAGAGAGGGAAAAATGCTGTGTTGTTTCTTCCATTCCAAAGTTGTCCCATTACTGCATTAATAATGCTTCAATGAATAGTTACAGTCCACTATTGCATAAGCTGGACAGACTTGGTTCAAGAAGGAAAAACAGATTTTCATTATGCACCTAGGTCATGAAGCCCACAGTGGCAGGAAATACCTTCCTTTATTTACAAGCATGGAATCTTAGAATGAGTTCAGAATTCTTTTACTAAAGAAAATAACCAAATTTTGTTCATTGATCATATAGTCTTATGAAGGTATGTCAAGTTATTAAAGCAATTGCATCCTCTTTATAATTGGCTGGGGAAAATTTCTTTTTATGAAGTGTACAGTGAAAAACTGCTTTTTTTTTTACTTTAGCATTCTCTGTAATGTAGATTAGAGCAGTGCTTTACTATGGGTACTTACAAGAATGTTTACATTAAATTTTTAGTAGCTGATACATAAAACCTGAACTAAACAACTGAAAGTTGTTTTATTTTTAAACTGAGAGTCAATGGACTGTGCTTACATAATTTGTCAGTGGATGCCACTAGCTGCTGACAAATTATGCTGATGGCAAGATGCAGAAAACACAGCTACCATTTTAGGTAATAGCACAAACAAATTTTAGAATATTTGTACTATTCTGTTTCTTCTTCCAAAGATCAAATTCTCTTACAGTCCCCCTATTTCAGCTGCTCTACATCCCAAACGTGCATTGGCCATCTCTTTTACTCTTTACTTAACTATGATAGACTCAAACTGTCCTTTTTTTCTAACCTTATTTCTTACCCCAGGCCTTTTCAGCACTAACTTCTTTTTTATTTCATTAAATGTAAACTTTTTGCCCTCCTTCTGCCTCTGATAGTTTCCTAATACAACCAGCTGCAGTATATACAGGATATCCAACCCACTATAATCTCAAGATATCAGTCTCTTTCCATCATCTACTAACTCCCCATCATGTTTTACACTGCTTTTCAAAACTTCCAAGGTTCCATGCTCTTTAGTTTTCATATCAGCTTTACAGGATTTCAACCCCAATATATTTCTCTTTTTCTTTTGATTAACTTCTATTAGTATAGATAGGATACAAACACATTCTTCTTTGTCTACTGAGAAAATTATCCCCAGTTTTACACTGGTAGACTTCTAATGTTTGTTTAAAAGCCACAGCTGGGGATAAATCATACAGGCACATATGCAGATGAGAAGTCACATCTTAACATACAGCAAGGCCCTGCTAAAATCAGTGAGCTGTTTGAAGGCTATCAAGTAAGAAATTGACTCTAATTTTAAGACATTGAAAACACATATTCTTCCCTAGGTGGCTCTTTTCATCAAAATCTTAGTTTTTTAAAAAATGTAAGCAACAATAAGAGGCAGCATTTTCACAGTAAAAGCATGCTTGAGCACCTGCCAGAGTATAGCCCTATAAACACAAGCTACTGTAAATTGCACAAAATAGGGAAAAAAAAGCAAAGAAGTTGTCAAAAGGGAATTAAAAGAGTTTTCAGAAACAAACAAACAAACAAAAAATCATACATTGGAAGTATTGAAAATTTCATTCTTGTTGAAGGAAAACAATCCAAACCTACATAAAATTCAGGTAGTTAAACTAAAATGATGATGGAGCTTACATATACATTACCATCCCAGGAATGAACGACACTGATTATATAGTTTGTTTTATGAAGAGCATTATTAGTAAGTGTCAAACTGCAGGAAGCAGGTAAGTGATTCTGCAGACTGTGTTAGATCTGAGCATGTTTCATTATTCACTAATTCATAAATAGCAAGCATTGCAATGTAACAACTGACCCAAATTCCACAACTGGCAGCTGCTAGCTGTTATGTTGATGATGGATCTCAGCCACACAGGAAGGACTGGACGCACACACAAAAAAAATAAAAAATAAAAAAAATTTAATCAGTAAAGCTGGACTATAGTGGCCCAAATGCTTTAACAGTGAACATTCCATAGGATCATCAAGTAAAGATAAATCAAAAGAACAAAACCCACTGAACTGAAATAACAGCAAACTAACAGAAAAGAGAGAAGTTTGTAAAGAGAACACAGAATGTAACAATGAGAAAACGCATGCACCCCCCTGTACCTTCCCACGTTAATACTAAATTAGCAAGTGGAGTTTTCAAACAGCCATTTTAGAGGCAACAGACCTAGCTGCAGCTGGTGGTAAGTCTCTTGTCAATCATATAACCAGAAGTTTAGATTCATGTTTCTTAGACTAACATATCTATAAACAAAAGGCTTAGTCTCTTTCAATTTCACTTACCTATAAAGAAAATATGCAGCAATATTTTTTGTTGTTTTAGATGGAATATCAGACAATAACATGCTGTACAAGTACAAAATAACTAAACTTTTCCCCAAATGATTACACCAGAACTCTCATAAAAGACAATTTACGTCAATCTACTTGCATGTGTATCTACACAAACATTTACAAACACCTATTTATACATACTATGCACACTGAACATAAATCTTTCCTGATTACTCTTAACTGCAGAGAAAGACAGTGTGCTATGTTCAGTTAAATTTACAGAATACTCACAACCCAAAGTAATGCATCATTATGATCTGAATGCAAACATCCAGGCACTACAGGACAAATGACACTTTATTGTCTGGTACTGTTGATGCCACCCAAAAACACTGCTTGACACAAACTATGGGAAAAACAGTAACTGTGACAGAGTAGAGCCATGCCTATCCCCCAAAGGGGACACTGCAGCTCAAAAAGGTAGATAATAAGGAAAAAAAAAAAGCTAAAAGCATGAAGTAAAACAACCTTGACCCACCCACTCTGTCTACGTGCCAGAACCTTTTACACCTTGCTCACTCTCTGTAGACTGCAATTGTGTGCATAGGTCCTCGGTCCTCAGGGGTCTCCCTCATATACACATAAAATAAACAGCAAACATTTACCAGGCCAATGCCTCAGAACTTAAGATAACTACTTAGCAAAACCAAAATTTAATTCACAGATATTTGTCCTGGTCCTGAAATAAAATTCCAATCCTCTCTCAAGTTTCCACTGTTACTATAGCCCAGGTAACTTTTACTACCAGACACTATTTAACATATCCCTTTGGAAGCATCCAAACACTAATCTCCATATTAGGAGATTATATAGGATCTGAAACATACAGTAGAGATGAGAAATCTTCTCACTTCCTAAAAAAAAAAATGTGTCACCTGGCGGCCTTTGAGAACGAATGTTCAACTTATCCATTTGTATAAATGTAAATAGCTGAAGTCACTTCCACATGCTCACAGAGGACATTCTATTAATTGCCAAAAGAATTAAGCTTAAAGTAAATATATTCAACCTCATTAGCAAACACATGATCACAGGGAGAGGATTAGCATTTTTGATTCAAACTTGATCTTAAATACCAAATTTGGATCTCAAAATAATTTACAGTTGGAAGTTGGAGAATGTTGTCTTTTAATTTTCATTTAGCACTATTAAAAACTTTGTACTAAAAAATAGCATTTTGTTGATCTAACTCAATAGCTAATAGTGGTTCTACTGATGGTAGAACAGAGAGAATGATGTGCTGTGAGCTGCGTTTGAAATCTGTAAGAAGTCTTTGACTATCAAAGAGATCTGGATACCAGCTGTAGCATCCTACTCTCACCACCTGACTTACAGCTCCTCGGACAAAGCCCAGGAATTGCACTGGGAATACACAGTGCAGTGGAGGCAATTAGTAGATTTCCTCCAAGGTATAGTCATTACTTCAGGCACCTGCTTTCTCTTACGTGGCCACTACTTGGCAGTTTTCAAGCAGCAGATATATTTGTTGGGGTATTTTAAGAAGACTACAGTCACCAGGCAGTCGCCTTGTGCAGCTGGGGAGCAGGTGCTAATACCACAGCCATTTGCCTAACACATAGCAGAGTGCTGACAACATTTGCCTTTTTCAATCATTGATGAGAGCTCAGCCACACTGACAGACACAATACAAGCTGATCATATCCATTACCTGGGAAACATTCAAACTCCAATTCGGTGTGTGAAAAGGTAGTGTGAAAATTTAAAAGGGAGAGCTATATTTTAGAACTACTAATTAATAGTAAATGAAGCTAACTAAATAAATAAAACCCAAAGAGCATTCAGCATCAAGCTGTAACAAATAAAATTATCAGAATTCAGTAAGCCTTTGGAAAGGTTTCAGTATCTGTGAATCTAGTTGAGACCTGAACAGAGCAGGGTTTCAATTCTAGATAACAAGGCTTCTGAGAAAACAGGAAAGGATGAACAAGAAATACAGGGCACTTCATGCCAAGAAAACACTTGGGTTACACCTCCCTCTGCTGGAAAGAACTAGTTCATGCTGTTTTACAATAGTCTGGAAAAATACTAAGAAAATTAAAATAAATTTAAAATGTGTGGATAAGAGAGCTTATAACATGGCTTTTATTCACTTATGTTTAGTCTTCCACTTGCAGCTGAGTAGCACCTTTCACAGAAGAGTAAATGCTGTAATATCAAGTGTAATTACTGACAACTTCAGATCTCTGTCATTAGGGAAATCAGTCTTGACATTATTTCATGTATGGTATGAACAGCCTCATTAATTTAGGCAAGAGTACTTTAAACTGGGAGCCAAAAAAAATCCAACAACTTGCATCAGGTGACACAGAATAATATTCATATGGCCTTCCTAAATCAGAACCACACAGGACAATACCCAGAGGTGACTGACTGGGACAGTTTTTCATTCTCTGTGTTTCAAAATCTCACGTCTCCACAACATGAGGTGCTTTATATTAAAGCCGAAATAATGAATGTAATGTAAAGACCCAGAGAAAGAAACAAAGACTTGTAACCACCACTTCAAAGATCTGAATGAGGTTCACCATTTTCTCCCCAAGTGGTTCTTATTTGTGGTTTACTTTGTAGCTCACTCTTAACTAGTCATGTTTTCACTTCTTAGTTTCCCCCAATAGTTCCAAAATAACATCTTTGTGGTTCTGTAACAAAATTTCAAGATAAGAAAAATCTGTTTCTCTCCCAACATTTCCCACTTCCTTATTTCCCAATTCATTAATTAAAGACTTTTTCATCCATTCACTCTTGTCTTAGTGCCACTGCTTCAAGAAAGGAGACAGCAATACTGCCATGTTTGCTATAACTATCTTAGTTTGATACTCACAGCTGCAGGCATGGCTATGTGACTCTGGACATAGGGCTGGTGATGTAGTGCTTGAACTCCATGATCAGAATACAGCTGGTATTAAAAAAAACCCCACAAATTATTAGCACAAAAGCTTGTTTCACAATGTTTTTAACCCTTTCATATGAATTTAGAATCTGTAAAAAATTTTTGATGTTTATCTGAATTACTGACTTTTTTAAAAACATTATTTCAATATTTAAATCTATGTTTTCCCCACCGACTGATAAAGTTAAGTAAACTTAATTTAGCTTAAATCAGTTTTACTGATTAAAATCACTGATTTTACTGATTTAAATCACTGATTTAAAACTTGACAGAAGTAGCAGCTTCTCTATTACAAATCCATTTCACTCAGCTCTAATGGGAACAGTGTTTAAATGTGTAGATTAGTACATTGAAAATTTAATTCCCAGCAGTAGCAGGCTTATAAAATATTTACATACAAGTAATACAGATTATTCTTGGAATTTTACACCATTCTTCTGAAATTTGACATACTGCTTCCCTTAACATGAATGAATTTCCTATCTGTAAACTGAGAGCACATAATATCCAAATATTTCTTAAATAATTTCATCTATTTTCTTAGTGCTCATAGATTTCACATCTCTGTACAGCTTTATATCAAAACCATGAAATAGTAAAGGTAAAATAGTACTGTTAATAAGATTATGACTACAAAGTAAATACCAAGATTTATGCACTTTGAAAAAGGAAGAAAAACCCCCATAACCCAAGCCTTGTATCATTCAGTATCTTTGCAGGGAAATTGAATTACTTCAGCATGTCAGAATTCTCCCCTTCAGATGTCTGAAATACCAGTTTTACTAGTATTAGATGTCCTACTTGAGCATCTATTTTGGCCTATTCATGAGGAATGACTATTTGAGAAGTACCAATTAATACCAAATTGAAAATGTGTGTAATTCAGTTTTTCTGTAGCTATTTACTATCATCTTTAATAACCGATTATGAAGAGACCAGTTGAATGATGAAGTATTTTTTGCTTACAGTTTTTTGACTCTGTATCAGTAACATTTCTGATGATTAATTGATTTTTAAGTACAATAAAGCACTCTTAATTACCTCAGATCATCAGAATATTTAGAAACAAGCTTCTACTCATGGAAGAATTATTTCAATAAACTATTGTGGTTCAGGGATATTAAACCCAAATTCCAAAGAATGGACTGCATTTTACTTAAACATTACTTGCAAACAAGACCAATTGACAAGTCCTTATATTGCTGTCTGAAATACATTTCTGACTCTCAAAAATATTTCAGAATCAAAGCATTCTCCTAGACAGGAAGAGAAATTCTAACTTGAGGACACCTGAAATTATTTAACATCAACATAACTACCGGAGCAGTTGACCTAACTGCTCTAACATCCAGTGCTTAAAATAAAAGATTGTATTTTCCAATCACAAGTAAGCATTTAAATTTTCAGTACACTTTTTCACATTTTTAAAAATACCTCAGGAACTGCAGCTTCCATTAGGAGAGGTGGAGATATACATCCACCCTCCTGGTTAATTCCTATTGGCTGATAGAAGACTTCAGATGGTTGCAGATACAGGAGTGGAGGTGAAGAGGTAGGAGACTGAAATAAACCACATTATTCTAATAAATTTTATGATTTAAGCGGGATAAAGAGCTTATTTTACAGTCTTCTTCGCTGCATATAAATGAAAGATAAAGCTTTAAAATAAAGTGTTAAATTAATCTTTAATAACCTAAAGAAACTGAGAGGGAAATAGAAAGGTCAGGTAGTAGAATAAAAAAGTCCTTCAATTTTATGTGGTTTTTAGATTTTATTACATTTTAGAGAGCACTGCAAAATCCTAAAACTCATAAAATTCAGACTTAAGATTACAGAAACATACTACAGTTAAATTTTCCCTTGTTACACTGTTACACTAGCAAAACAAGTTTTTTGTTTTAAAATATTTAGAGTACCTCTGTAATTCAGCACCCTGATCTCAAAGCAGTGGATTGATCTATTAGAGTGGAACAGACTATAACTGGACAAGGCTGGCTGCTATTGAAGTAACGAGGCTGCAGTGTAACAGCTCAAGCTTAAGGGACTTGGTCCTCCTTACAGGTTCAAACATTGAGCTCCTCAAGTGTCTAGATTTCCATATTAAGCTGCTCTTTTACAAAACAGATAATCTGTCCCCCGAGAATGAATAAGTTAACAGTATCTTTTTCTACTTCAGGGGCCTGGGTTAAATTTCACCCTGTGTGCGTCCACATGTTTCTGCTAACTCTCTACTCCTATGAAATATCAGTTACTATCAGTTAATTGGTAAGTTAAAACCCATTTCTTTAATCAGGCAAAATGTGGCAGTTTTAACTTGCTTATGAAGAATTTGTTAGGTAATTTGATACAAAATGTTTTGCTAAAGGGAAGGGGAGGGGAAGATGTTTTCCTTACATCAGATTTATATTTAATGTTTCAACAGATGCTATTTTATGCCTTCCATTATAGCAGTAAATGTTGTAAATACATTGCTAAAATACAGCAATTAATACTAATTCCAACCAAACTATGAACTAGGTGAAAAATAATGGTAAAATGCTGCAAATATGAACTGTATTTACCTGTGGAACAGACCACTGCCACTGACTTGAAAGACACTGCGTTGGTGCCTAAAATTGAATAAGACGATGTCACTAATGTGGTGAAGAACAAATACACATAGAACACTATTATTCTCAAATCTGTAATTAATTCTCAACTAAAAAGAGGAAACACGACTTTCATTAAGCCCCAAATTATTCAGGAACGTGGTTTTGTCTATTTCCACTCAGGCTCCAACTTGACCATTTCATAAACTTCAAAAATACTTAAGTCAGATTCTCAACAGACATGATCAGAGCACAAGAATCAATGAACCCAAGCCTGACCACTAAAAAATGCTGTAGCTTTAAGGGAAAAGTCTTTTACAATGAGAAGAGTCAAGTAAAGGAAGAGGCTCTCCAGAAACGTGTGGAATCTTCATCATTAGAGCTACTTAAAACTCAAATGGAGACAAGTACCCATGAAACCTGATCTAACCAGCCCTACTCTGAGCAGGAGTTTGGCTTAGCTGATAAGCCAGTTGTCCTGCAACAGAAAAGTGTAATTTATTAAACTTTCATGTAGTTACATAGGCAAAATAAACTGTATTCTAGTGAGTAAGTCTTCAATGAAGTTAAAATGTTTCACACTATTATTATGAACTGTCTTTTTATTTCCCAAGAATAAACAGACCTGGGACAGTGCTGCAAATAGTACTGCATGGCTGGAGGATTACTCATGGTCTGAAAATCAATTTTCAAACAAATACCTGATAGTGGTATGTAGGAGACTGATAAACAGGTGGAGCAACCATCACAGGTGAACTGGAAACAGATCGAGACTTCAAAAGAAAAGAAGTTACAAATCTTAATGCAGTGATTTTGTAAACCATCACTCCTATTACACACAGCTCTGGAGTTATAATGCTGAACCACCCCCTCCCTTTTGAAAATGATTCACTAAACTTTGATGTACACTTAACGTGCTTCAAATCCAGTGTCTCTAATGGCTTACGTCAAACAAAAATCCCTGGCATATTCACTTACACCCTTCTAGAAAGCACTAGGCCATCACTACCTCGATATAGTAAAAGTTATTCCTGGGGGAAGGCCCAGACTGAATATGAACTATCCTGTTCAACAAGTCATACCAAAGGAAAAGTCCTCTGTAGAAGCAAAATAAAATGAAGTGTTACTTAAAAACAAACAAACAAAACAACACAAAACCAGCCCAGTATAAGGAAGCCATCTAAACATCTAGCATAGCTGAAGAAACTGAAGCAGAAGGGACTTGAAAACACTGCAGTTATCCTGCTCCATAGAAAAGCATAAATAGCAAAATAAATTCCTTACTGGCCATGGCTGCTGAACAGGAGAAACCTCAGATGTATGAAAATAAGCCACTCCATTGTGGTAAACATATGGATATCCACTGGAAGTGGTCAAGTACATTGTACCAGCTTCTGGTGATACAGCAGTAGTTGCATACATTGTACCAGTTTGTGGTGTCACAGCAGAACCTGGAATATATATTTTAAAAGTTATTTACAAGTAACTTTTCTTAGATGTGTACACCATGAAAAAAAGACAAGATAATTTTTGATCTTCACAGAAAGAAAACATTCAAAGGAAAGAACATGGAGCAGCGTGTCTAATGCCATCTCAATTCCCTCTCAAACACAATGATGAAAGCAAATGGCTACAGGATGTCTCCAGAGCTAGAAGGGAAAGGCTGCAGAAGATGACATCCATATAAATAATTAAACACAATACATAATATGAGGAGATATCTGGAGAGAAAAAAAAAAGGGAAAATTAATTCTGTAACTGAAGCTGAATAGTAGTAACAAAATAGTAACATAGTAGAGAAAAAATCAGGAAGAACACAATATAAACAATATCACCAAGTAAGTTTTAGTTTTTCATCTTGCCTTGCAAAGACAAAAGCCATCAAGAAGTGCCATTTTATGAACAGAGAGAACACTGCAGAGATCACCAGAGTGCTCAGTGGAACATCAAAAAGGGTTTCACAGACATTCAAGAGCTTTCATTGATAGTAAGAGTTTGACTAATTCCTAGAAAAGGAAGACATCTGGAAACAACATAGCTGAAGTATTACGCATAGACAGGCTAAGATGTTTGCTGGGATGCTGCTAAGCATAGTTTAGGAAACTAAAGGCTGTCTTAGATCCAGTAAGAAATCTAGAATAGCACTTACTGGTACCTCAGATGAGATCAACACGATCCCATGGCCAACAATCCTATCCACTAGCTACCAGGTACATTGCAAAAACTTTCTGCCAGTGTTGAATTAATCTCTGGCAAAGAAAAACTAAATCCTTTCCATCAAATGCAGAAAATTCACAGACGAAAAAATACATTTTGATGCTGAGGAAAGTCAAACCAAGTGTCTCTCCCAGTTACATTCAAAGCTCTTATCACAAATGATCCTATGATGACAGAAGAGCTAAAAATCATTTTGCTTTACAGTACGAAAGACAAGCACTATATGTGTGGGCCATAGAGGACAGCAGTATATTGTCCAGCTCTTTAATTCTGCGAAATATAACGGAGCCACAGCTCTACAGTGACACTGTAAGTCCAGGTGTTCTGGCTTGATGAACCCTGATGATGATTGATGAGATGAGCTGAAGGAGGTGACTGAGCTTCCTGGTGACTGAGGTACACTGAGCATGAGAGCAGAGACACTGAAACCAGGCCCTAGGATGTGTCTGAATGCCAGTATGATCTTGTATCACAGCTCTATCCCAGGCATGAGAGACAACCAGTAGTTGAACAGGTCCACAAATAAAGATCTCAAAAGAATGAAGCAGCTTTCTTCAAAAAGTTGTTTTTTCAAGATATTTGGTTTACCCCTCTGTTGCCTCATGTCTCAATTAAAACACAGGGATGTGCCCCTTTTCTATCAATATACACATTATAAGAGTCAGAGGAAGGAAGCCCCACAAGTCAGACAACCTAACTAAGAAAGTGTAAGTCAAAGATGGAAAGTAAAATGAGGCACAGCAAGAAAATGGCATGCAATCTCTTGATGATGCCTGAGCAAAGATCGTACTGAATAATTTGTAGAGCGAAGAAACCACACAGTTAGAACAAGTATTCCAATTCCCCATGGCAAATAATAACCCATATATTTACACACAAGGGAAAAGGGCATACTTAGGCAGGCACACAGACGGGAAGAGGCAAACCTGTCCTGCATCAAGTGTGTCTGCACCAACAGCATTATTGTACACATGAACTACTTCTAACAGAGCATGACAAACTAAAGAAAGCTTCAGAACTAAACCAACATTCTTCTGTATTCCGGCCTCAGAACGAAGATGAGCAAAAGGATGGGTTTTTCTTAACTCTTCCAAAAGGTACCATATGACAAATAATGCAGCAAAGTCCTGAAGTACACTTCATTGTCTGCTGCACTTGAAATCTGTTTTACACCTCTGACATGCAGCCCTTAGTGAAGACAACTGACAGATCTCATCTTAAAAGTTGGTGATTTATAGCCTATATTTTCATAGTATCCATTCAATATCTTAGAACAAACAGGTCAAGAAGAGAGTGGGGACTGCAACCACCCATTCCTTATGGTTTCTACCAAAGAAAGCAAGACACAACAATCCAGATTTTAGTTACAGAAATAAATCAATGAATAACAATGCAACTAACCAGCAAAGCCTGCTTTATCCTGTAGAACCTGTGAGGACACACTAAATTAGATTTAAGGTTCTGCCAGACAACTTGCATTTCCATTCAGTTTGTTCCTAGATAGTTAACTATCTCTAATAAAGTAAAAGAAACAATATATTGAGAGATAAAAGAACCAAGAGACCATAAATCTATTTATTTCAACACTTCCACTCACATGCATTTACTTCCACTGCAAACCATTCTGAGCACATGCCACACACACCATTAGTGCAGACCAGGTACATCTTGGTTAAAAACTTTTATCGATATTGACAATACACAAGTGCAAGTAAAAATACATACGAGCATTAGGACTTCGCACTTGCTTTCTTATTGCTGGTCCAATATTCAATTTCTTATCCTTATAGTTGAGTTTTTTAGCCTAGAATTGAAGAAAGAAGACATTATTTTCTACACTGATCTACATGTCTGAGAAGTGAAAAATAACTTAGTAGCTTAGATACACTAGCACTGAGAGCAGGTACGCTGAAACCAGACCCTCTGATATGTGTCTGGAACCTGATGAAAGTCCTCAAGGTCTGTTTTTAATACTAACACATAGTCAGTAGACAAAATAAAAGGAAGTTCTGGAGACATTACTCAAAATAGGACCAAAAAAAAAAAATTTAAAAAAAAAAAATCAGAGGAAGATCAGAGTTTCACACAAAAAAATTCAAGAGTATAAAACAAAACCCCATTAATTTCATATATAAATTGAAGCCTAGAAACAGCTTAAGATGGAGAAAGACCTAGATACTATATGAGCTTCAGATGAATATGAGATAGTAGAAATGTGCAAAGATGAGAAAGGTGATAGAATTGTAGGACATCCAAATTAAAGAACTTAGAGCAGGCAAAGTAAGAGTTCAGTAAGACTTCACATGGAGCAGCCTTTCAGTTACAGAAGGGGGAAAATGGTACAAAATGGTATCATTTACAAAATGGTACTCAATATTGGTGTTTAGCCCAGAGAAATAAAGTGATTTTTAAAAAGCAGGGCAAGAGAGCCAGCTGACTCATGAAGTTGCTGCTTGTGTATTTTTTAGCTCCACTTACTTCAAAGGTCTGGAATTTCCAACATTTTAACCAGCATTCTAATTGTGAGAAGGCAATTTGCCAAGTCTCAGATGCTATTTACTTGTTTTTTTTTCCCTGCACCTTCATACCCTCACACGAATGACTAACTCCTGACTGACAGATGTCTCCAATACATCCCAACCAAAATACAACAGCACAAATTAAACAAAACCAAATGAACTGAAGAGCTGACCATGTCTCAAAGGAGGCTCTACAAGGAGTGTCAAGACAGTAACATAGCTAAGAGAAGCAAAAATGAAATGACTTGAGCTTCATCACTCCAGGCTTCAAGGGAACCCAATTGTTTCTAAAAAGCATTAAATCAGGTCTGACAAACAAAGATGACAATAAATGATAGCAGTCACCTTACTAATTTTCACACAAAAATCTTGACAGCAGTGGAATGTGAAGGATAAATTTTTCCTAACTCTACATGTACTGTAGACTAAGAAAATAATGACCAACGTCAAAGTAAAAAACAGCACTATGAACTAGAACTCCCTTCCTTAGCTCCAGAGTATCTCCGTATAAATCTTACCTTAGATCTCTTTAAACCATTTTATTAACTATCAGACCAAACTGAACTTCAAATGCAATTTGGCAAACACAGGACAAGATTACTCAGGCCTAGTACAAAATGAACAAATTCATTAAAGAGACAAACACAATGGGGACTATCACTTACATCTTGTAAAATCTTCTGTGCCTCTTCTTGGGTTTCAAATGTAACAAAGCCATACCTAAACAGAAATGACAGAAGCTAAGCCTCTAGAGTTTGTAATTACAAACACAGCACATAATTACTTTATGTACAGTACAAGTAACATTACAAGGTAAATTAATGGGTAAAAAAAAACCCCTAAAGATTGAATTAACAACTGTACTCCTAGCATCTTCCTTATTACATTCAATTATGTGGCAATATACCACCATGAATGACCATGGTGATCTTGCTACTCAGCCTATGTCTTAAATTCCTTCATTGCTATTAAACAAAGATTTTGATTTAAACCTTTCACTTGTGGTGACCAAAGATGAAACACTTGGGATTTTTTTTTAAAGTTAATATTACACTGTAATTCATACTACAGCCCCCACCTACTTCAGCAACAACTGTAAATGCTCCACACTGCCACAAGCACAATCCACTATTTTAAACTGAGTTCTCAGAAAAAACAGTGATGCAGCCATTATTTGTGAATTCTCTCATAATTCTTAACGGGATTAGCATTAAAAAGAGTTCTGCGGAGATCAAGGATGAAGCAATTTTCATACTTTGTGACACATTGTGTCTTTTACCGTACCTCTTCTAACTGCTGTAATAAATCAAACAGGCTTTCCAGTCAGAACTCTTGCTTTTCCAAATCCCCTCAATTCATTCCCAGAGCAATCTTGGCGGCACTGCCAGTTCAAAGGAATTATCTGAATGTATACAACACATACATAAGAAAACCCAAGAACCTTCTTCCCCACTCCATTAAACCTGAGTTCCTAAATTTCAAGTATTACTGAAATCTTTGAAATGTGAAATGTGTATTTCTGTACACGTGATTTGTTAGGGTCATGTTTCATTTCTCAGGGTCAGATTACAGAATGTACGAGCCTCTGCCCCTCCTGCCAGCAGATCAGATTTTGCAATAAAAGGTTATCATTCTTTGTGAGCATTTGTATACTAATTTAAATACAGAGGTTCAGTAAATCTGACCAGCTGTACTTTCAAATTAATGGGCTTTTCTTGTATTGTCTTCTCTAAACAAACCTGGAAACATTTCCAAGTTCAAAGACGACAAAGTATTTTCCTGCTTGGGACTTCACCTACACAGACTTTTCATTTTGTAGATTGGACAATAAACTAATAGATGTAATCACAAACTTGTAAGTTTTTAAAATCATTCCTGAAGTAGAAGCAATGAAGCCTGCTTGGAGTTCAACAGAAATCCTAACAGCATGGAAAGTAATTATTATCCAACATATATGCTGTGAGATGTATGCTGGCAATCACAACTGCATAATTATTATGGGTTATAGGGACGCACACACACTGCAGTTCTCAGATATTTCTTTGAATTTACTAAAAGAGCAAGAGGCTTGGTGACAGATCTGGGACCAAGTCTCTGATGTCATGCAAGGGCACTCTCTGTGCTAAGAGCTGCAGCTCAGCACATAACTTGCTGGCACATGTTAAGCTCTGACAGCATTAAAACTGTCCTTACTGCTCAGGAGAGAACTTTAGAGGTGAACTCTCATGCACATTCCTTCTTGCTTCAGCCCTCTCTCCCCTCTTCTCTGGCAGTGGAATTCGGTACCTTATTTACAGCACCATCCTTTGGGTTACAGCAACAATTTTACTATGCAATCTTAATCTTTCTCCATGTTTGTTGTTATTTCTGCTACTGGTGACTTCCAGTCTCCATTTTATGTAATCGTGATTTAGTATCAGACTTGTCCCCTATGCTGCTGTTCCAAAAATCTTCACACAAAAATCTGTTACTGCTATTTACTCCAGCACAATCAGGTGTATCTCAGCTCTTCCTCAACTTTAGGCTCCTTTCCACACTGGCTTTCAGTAATAGGAATAAATATATTTAATAACTAAATAAACTTGATAGGATAATCTACTTAAGTAATAGTCACTACGAAAACCTGAAGAAATGGAAACTATTGATTTTGTCCTAGCTGCACACAGCTTCATCTTATAACAATATGACTAATAAAGTTTTAGTTATGCAAATTGGAGACATTTATATAAAGATATTAAAGGACAAGAACAGATTTTTGCATACACAGAATAATAAAACATCAATAATAAAATATTATGAGCTATAAAAATCAATCTAATTTATTATGGTTAGCTTTCTGTTGTTTTCAATTTTCACAATACACTTCTTCTACTATACCAACCCCTTTGATACTCCAGCTCTGTCATTTATTATCTTCACTTCTGTCACACTGCCATACTGAGCAAAAAACTTCTTCAGGTCATTTTCATTAGTCTAGTATAGTAAATCAAGAGGGGAAAAAAAAAGGAAAAGTTGGTTTGCATGGTTATTCAATTAATTAGCTCAATGTTTACCACAGGACTACTAATGGACATACTTTGGATGAAGTTTGCTACAAATTATAACCCTGCATATCAAGACAGAAGAATGAGCAAGTATGAGCCTCAGGGCCCATTTAACTCATTAATTATTAAGCAATAATTCTAGAAACTTCTCATTAGCAGATTTATGTAACAACTATCCTTTTACAGTTAAGATCACTGAAGCAGGTGTACTAGATCTGAATTTTAATTCCTGTTAATTACATGCTAGAGCGGTTTACAGTATGAAAAATCACCACCATACTTTCAACTGCAATATAGCAGAGCATACAGATATACACAGGTCGCATAAACAAAAAAAAACAAACCCTAAACCGCAGAGATTTAGTGGTCAAATCCATTGCATATACTGGGATCCTTCTTTCTGAAGTGGTATTAACATATGAGTCTGCAAATAGGTACAGGTGCACTATAGGAACTCCCCACTGTAAGTAAGAAAATGTTATTTCAATGGAGAAATTAGAATGGTCTAAGCCAACTTGTAAGGATCTGCCCCCTTCCAAGCATGCAGGGAATAAAATAACTTGCTAATATAAAGGCTCACCTAAGCTTTGTGAACACTCCTCTGTCTTCTAACAATCTTTTTTTACAATGTAAGTATATATCACACATGATGCTGTAAGCACCTCGTTTGAATTTTAAGTTTTGTTCTATGTAGCCCTTAGTTAATGCTACACCTAACACTGTGAGAAGCATGGTTATATGTGCATGCATCATTCATCTATACTTTTCCTTAATTTAAAGTATATCAAGTACTGTTTTACTTCTAAGTGAATGACTTTGATTATTTGTATACAATTTAGGGAATCCTCTCCAGCACATGAAAGGTTCATGTACCTCATCCAAGTCTGAAATTGATTGGTGCTCTAAGTATTACCCAAGGACATAAGGGCTTGCTACACGAGTCTATGAATTGGGAAAGAAAAAGGTTTATGTGCAGAGCAGTGCATTCTGTTCTAAGCAGTGCAATGCTGTTCTAAGATCACAGTGAAATCTGCAAGCATCTGTGCAAACATGGTATTTAGAAACTTATGAGAAACACATTCAGGACCTGCCTTTTCCTGCTTATGATAAGACAAAGGCACTTGTCAGACTCTTTTAAGGAAGGTAAAGGCTTATCATTAGCCTATGCCAATGACACATGGCCTGCACCACTAAAGAAAGAGCTCTTCAGACCAAGATGAAAATGTTCCCAACTGTAATTTCCCCTACTGAATTGCTTCTCTAAATTTGAGAGAGGCGTTTCCTCTCACAAACAGGAATCACTGCCATGGTGATAGACAAAATGGCAAAATCTTAAAAGAGCTTGTTAGAAAGCAAGTAAATTTTTGTTAATTGTCTCCCTTTTTCAGAAGAATAATGTCAATAGCTTTTGCATCACCCCAAGTGACTTAAATGAGACCTTTGGCTTAAAAAAAGTACCCCAAAAAACCCCATACTTTTTGCCATGAGATTGCCAATAGAAACCAATTCAAGACTGACACATAAACCCAATAAGGATTAGATCAGAAATTTAAGGTTGTATTTCATATAAAGAACAATACCAAATGGAAGAGCAACTAAAATGGCTATAGTTTTCATCCCTTCTATTTCCTCTCCCCTCCACAAAAAATTTCATCCTCTTTATGATTACAAACATGCTTAAACCACTGTTGAAAATACAATTTAATAATAAATTTTGAAGTATCAGCAACTGAACCAAGTCAAGAGACCCTTTAAAATGAATGGCAAGTATGATAATTAATAAAAATATTGATGTTAGACAGAAAAGTATTTTAACTTTTGAAACTGCAGAGAAGGCAGAAGAGAGCAAGAGAGGTTTTTATACAGCTTCAGTAATTTGCTTACTGTTGGTGCAAAAATCTACTGTGCCACTTTAATATTAAAGTCCAAATGTACTGAAGGTCTTGTACATCTTAAAACATGAACACCTCTATTTGAATTATCTCAGCCAAATAAACTAGAAGATTCTGGAATTTCTTGCATTTGTTATGCAAAACAGTCTGCGTGAACTGACAATTCTTGCTCCTCTTCAAATGAGTCACTACTCACAAGGTCTCAGACTAGGAGGATTAAGGCAGGAAAGATACTCTTGGTGGGAAGAAAGCAACAGCTAAGCAGACCAAGCACGTTTTGCAAAAGTCAATGGCTTAATTCATTATCTAAAGAGGGAAGAGAGAAAAAACCTTAACCTTGTCACAAACGTTAAAATCAACTGAACAAGGTGAGAGTGGCCAAATGTTCACTGCTATTTAAAGATTTTAGGGAATACACAAAGGCACAAGCATTCTATGAATTAAGATCCATACTGTAAAATACCCAGAGAAGCTTACATACTTCTTTTAAAAACAAACTTGCCTTTAAGAAAATTACTATGGCAAGGAATACACACACCTTTGTGTGAACCAGAAGTGTTAGAGGAACAAAAGCCACTGAGGGTTGCTCCACCGGCCATATGAAACATTGTGACAGTTTATTAAATTACACTAAATGGTATACATAAACAAAACCTTCCACATGCTTTTCTGCCATCAGCTTTGCTGATGGCAAAAACTATCTTCTTTGAAAAAAGAAAACTCTAAATAAAAGGTGTGTCTAAAGCTTCTAGCAGCTAGGTGTAGAGCCAACTTTGTAGGACAGTTATGCAAATCAAGGCTTAAAGCATTATTCTCTTCTGTAGGTTTGGCTATTGAAGTGGATTTACCAACTAAACAAATACACATGATTGTGTCTTTCTTTTTTCCTCTGTTGATTTCTATATGGCTACAAACTATAATTTAGCATCAAAAAGAGGGAAGAATACCTTAAAATCAATTCCTCCAACAAAGACACGATTTGGAGTAACTGTTCCAAACCTTGGAGAACCGATCAGATTATTTAACCTCACCGGTGACACAGTGTTGGGACATGAAGGTAAAGATTCTGTTTGCATCTGATCAGTGGCCTGCTGATTGAAAGAAAACATTTTCAAAATCTTACACATTATTTGTCAGTAAATGAAACAATTCTCAACAGACAATGCATACAGAATTTTTTGGAAGGCACAGCAGATACTGAACATTAACCATGTATTTTTTATTCAGAATGTAGCTCACTGTCTAAACACAAGCTTGATCTTAATTCAGTAACTTGGTGAATACACCATGGTCTGAAGTCCAATGTTAAACACTCTTCCAAACTGGACACCAATCTTGGTTCAACTGCAAAGAACCCAGCTGCATAAATTTCATGTTATGAATCCTATTACACAAAGTATCTTCTATCTACTAGACCTTATTTTAAACCTATATAGAATGGATGTTTTAAACTCAAGCTGTGCTCGCACATCTACACAACTCTATTCTCTGCAACAGTCTCTGGTTCATTTTCCAAGTGTCAAGCACCTATAATTCCACCACATGAATCAACATGTTCCATACACCATGAGAACAGGTATTTAAGACTGGTATTTTAATTCAACACCCTCTTGGCCTACAAACATGGCACACTGCAGTCTGAACAGAAATTCCCTCTGCAGAAGACCAACCAGATTGTTCTTGCAACAGTAAAAGAACACAATGGGATATCATGGAAACCACTATTTGGTGAAGCCTGCCTTTTCTAACTTCCAGCATGCTTACACTTGTGAACCATGAAACTATTTTATTGCAAACTCTTTTCAAAACAAAATAATAGTGTCTTACAAAGTCAACCCTAACTGTGAAGATAATAGCTGGAAAGCAGCCACATAGCATTGTCACTAACTTCTCCAATAGGATTATCTGATACTTCTTGAGCTATCTAAGAGTTACTGCTACTAATTCTAGTAATGGGTTAATGCTATTATTATGGATATCTTAAAGACAATAAATCCAGCTTAGTTCACACAATTTTTAGAGAAGATACAAGTCCTTTCCAAATGTACTAAAACACACACACTTGGGGCAGAAGAGGCTGTTAACTGTTTAAGAGAACCTAGTACACATCTCTCCTACTGGGAGTACTACCCTAGAGTAATGACCTGAACAAACCCTACCTCTAGTAAGCAAGGAACCAACACAGTCACTACAGCCCCCAAGAGAACTCATTTTTGCAGCAAAAAACTCCTGAGGGACAAAACCAGTTACATTCTGCATCTCTCACACAGAAGACAACACTCCAACTTTACAATCATCTGACAATTGTATTCAGTAAGAAGACTTCTGGATTCAACTGTAACAATTAACAGGTGACAGCACAGCCAAAATGTAGTCCTTATCTCAAAGAGCCCAAATTGCATTTTCTCCGTAAACACTTTAAGAGGCAATATATTTAAAAAAGCCACAAATGCAAAAGCCCCAGTGGAAGAAATAAGGAATTAAACACACCACTTATGAACTCACAACACTAAATACAGTAAATCCCAGTGAGTTTTAAGTGTTACATGTTAAAATCTGTACCATGATAACCACCTCTTTATCATCACTGTGGCAATAAGAAAACAGTATTTAAAAACCCAAATATGTGCCATCTGCACATCATTTGCCTAAATATTTATTTCTACTGTTTTGCAAACTTACTTTCTATCAATTTCCCTAAAAATTATGGACATATAAATTCATCAATATTTTAACGGGTTACTTAGTGCATCTGGCAACTGCTCATTAGAGAATCGCTATTTTCATTTTTACACTGAACACAGCCACGGTCAGACAACCTGACTCCACGATCGCCTGGTGATTAAGCGCATTTAGCTCCCTAAACACCTCTACTTTCCACAGTCCGTGTGCTGTAAGGTCCGAGCCAGGCCCCGTTGCCCCGGCACCGTGTCCCGCACACCCGGGGCCGCCAGCGGCTTCTCCACAGCCTGAGGCCGCCACAGACAAAATGGCGGCCCCGCGCGGGCGGGCGCGAGCCGGGGCGCCCCGGCGGGACGGCCCCGCTGCCCGCCCGCCCTGCCGCCCTCCGGGGTGGCTGCCCGGCCCCGCGGCCCCACCGGGCTCCTCACCGCGCCCTCGGGACCCATCGGTCCTCGCAGCCGCCTCGTTCCCGGCACGTTCCCGGCACGCGTCTCGCTCCTCAGCTCCGCCTCGCGCCCAGCTGACGCGCGCCAGCTGGGAGGGGCCTGCAACGGGCGGGGGAGCCTCAACCTGGCGGCGGGGCTGAACGCACGGGTCAGTGCGACGGCGCGGCCCTCCCTCGACCCCAGCGGCCCGCTGCGTTCCTTTCCCCCACACAGCTCAGCCCGCCTTCCCCGGAGAAATCACCCCTTTTGGAAATCTCTCTCCCCGCAGCCCCTGAGTACTTTCACTAAATCGCTGCGGCGGGGCGGCCGGGAGCGCTTCTGACCCGGCGCGTCCTCGCCTCAAGGCCCTGGGGCCGCCGGTCCACCCGCGCCTCCCGGAGCGGGCAGCTCGCGGCCGCTGCAGTGCCCGGAGCCCCGGCCCCTTGTGCCGAAGACCCAGCGGGTGTCGGGCGGCCCCGGCTGCTTTGCGCTCCCCCGGGGTACCGCGGGTACCGTGACACCAGCAGCCTCCGCGCAACAATAGCGGGTGGTCCTGGCTGGCTCCCCAGTGTAGTAGCTCTGAGGAGCGTGCTGGTACCACCCTTCGGAACCGTGCTTTGAAGCTCTGAGTCAGCCCAGGAACCTCCCTCCAGCAATTTCCCCATCACCTGGGGAGGCAGGAGGCAAATCCCAGCTGGGTTTTTATCTTCCCAACTAGGGCGTGAAACAGGGAGGAAAACAGGGTCACGCATTTCATCTGGCTTCTGTGGGAGAAATACGAAAATGCCCAGGGAGTCATTTACCTGTGGCACCAGGCTATACTTGATGTGGGTCAAAACATAGTTCAGACTTAACAGCTATCAATGTGAAGTAAAAGTCCTTCTTTCAACTCAAAGACTCTTCCTAAGATTGCCAAAAGACCCTTGAGTAGGCAGACTAGCTTGAGAACAGCAGTGGGTCCTAGATGAGTTTAGAGATAAAATTTGGGGTCTGCTGGAGAGAGCTAGAAAAGAATACCTTGATGTATTCTCCCCAAAATACTCCAACTCAAAATATTCTTTTTCCCGCCCTTACTGAACTGGAGGAGAAGCACCAATAGTAATGCTTGTGTCAAGTGTACTTCTGTGGTCGTTTACTGAACAACACTACGACCTGCTCTCTTGTTCCATAATTTCATCCTGTCTGCAAAAGCATTTTGCCCTTAGAATATCTCTGGTATTAAACAGGTCTAGAAAAAAGAGTGATTCAAATGCCAAACTCATAATCAATGCAGGCATGAAGGTACAGTCTGACAAAAATCCTTGACTGATGACAGCAGGAGCTGGTATGCAGCAAGTGTGTGCTGAGAGAACCATGCCAGTGGGAAAACTGTTTTTCAAAGTGATCAAACATGTACAGTCTAAGTCACTGCAGCTCAATAGTCAGGATCAGTGCTATCATTACTCTCATGGTTTGCGTTTTTTTGGTGCTTTAAAATAAAGACTTCAAGGAAGAGTATGTTGACAATGTCTACATTATATTTTAGTTGAATTCAAATATTTGTATTTTGCTTTATGCAAATTATACCCATCCCACCTAACCAAACAGCGCTTCACCTCATCTAACTTTCCCTTGAGGCACAGCACAGAGCTGCAGTCCTTGTGGGACCCTAGACTGCTCCTTAATTTTTTGCCGTTACTTCAACACCTATCAGCTTCTGCAACGTTACTCTTATCACAGAGAATAAAAAACCAAATCCTAGAAAAGTCTCTAGTAATTCTGTGCCTGTAATATGTGACAATATAATGCTTAACTCTTACTATTGGTTTTTGGGTTTTTTACCTGAGGAAACTGTATAAAAGTACAGGCAATTTTAGCAGAGCTGATAGGATTTTTCCGAAGTATTTATTTTGTGAGATTACAGAACTCTGCTGAATTGCATTCACTGACTTTTATGAATATTTATCAGACAGCAACAAAGCTTATCCTGAGAACAGCACTACATTTTAATGATGTGAAAGGCAGAATAGCCCAAGCCTTTCATGTGCTTCATATCTTGATTTGGTGAATTTAAAGTGAGAACAGCTGAAAGAGTAAACAAACTCTCAGAGACATGAAAGTCTATTTTATATAGTTTTAATTGTTGTACCTTCTACATTATACCTCCTCCTTCCTATGAAACCTAAATCTGGGACATTTACATTTAAAATAAGATTGCTGTGACAAAAATGGGACTTTCCCAATAAATAAGAATGATTTAGCTATTTTTTACTGTGATGATTTAAAACCTGAAAATTCAACACACCTATAAATGTACCAAGGTTATGAGTAGAGGTAAAAAATACTGCCATGCATACAAGATTTGAATACAACAAAGGCTGCTGGGCTGCCCTGGTATTACATGTCTGCTTCATTAAGGGAATTGTTTCCTGGCTGAGGGAGCCACTCTCAAAGGAAGTCAGGAGTGTGACTGTTTTTCCTGATTCCACATGTCAGCAATATATACAGCATGAAATGCTGCTCTCTCCCACGAATTAAAAGGCAGTGCTGGACAGTAAAATGTCAGTAAAAGACAAGATTCTGACCATGCTGGTTCCTGTAGGCTTTTGCCTTTTGTCCTTTTTTAGCATCAGATAAAGTCAGAGGTTAAGTGAGGAAAAATAAACTGAAGAAAAACCAAGAGAGAAAAATAGGGAGAAAAAATGAATTGGGAGGAGGAAAAGAATTCTCCAGGCAGAAAAAGACAAGTATGATTTTATGAGTAATACATGGGCCTTAAAACAAATTGCTATTTCACTGATTCACTGACCTTGAAAAGACATGCTACCTTTTTTTCTTCTATTATTTTTATCTGTGGAAAAGAATGCTAGTTTTCCCACCAGCCTGTTCATATCCTTTCATAGAAATATATGCATTGATATATCCTTGTCAGAAAGTGTACCTGATGAAAGATTACTTCCTGCTCTGAAGTTCATAAAAATGTCTCTTAGGATGTTACTAGAAGATTGGCTTCCGTCTCTGTTGCACACACAACTGTATTGAAAGAAAAAACAAAAATCTCTATCTCACAAAGATGTACACACTAATTTCTCTTATGAGCTTGTGAATGTATTCTCTACACTCTGAGCCCAAACTGAAAAACCTAAGAGCCCTTAGGTATTCAAGGACTTGGGGAAGACCTCTTGAGGGTGTTAACAATGCTTAGAAGCACTGATGGTGGTCACCTAAAAAGTTCCTCAGTGTTGAGTTATGGTCAATGCTATGTGAAAAATGCAGAAGGAAGTGACTAATTTCTGGTAAGTTTTCCCTTTATTCAAATGGGTGTATTTCTCTTATATGACATTTCCATATTGCAGACCCTTTTCCCACAACATTCCCTTTCTTGGGTTGGGTACTTCTCTATGAGCTGTGACTTCTCACTCCAGTTTCCACTGTTCTCTCTAACCTTTGTCTCTAGCTCCTACTTTGTTTCCAGTTGCCCTAACAACACTCCTGCTCACCTCCTCTTGTCTCTGTCCCCCTTATTTCAAAACAATTATTAGATACATAGGAAAAACAAGAACTCAAAGGATTGATTTTTAAAATGGATTGCTAATCTTTCCCTACTTAACACTGAATTTGAAGAGGTTTTTCCATATTAATGTTTCAGTTAGAATCCAGCTTTATGAAATTACTTATCTTGCCTATGTGAGTGATTACAGGATTTTTATGCTTTGTTTCTCTTTTATTTTGCTCAATTTGCAATTCACTCTTTTTCCTGCACTTTGTAGCATACAGTCTCAGAGCATCTCTGAGCTCTGAAATGTTTTTTACCTTTTGCTTTCCATTCAGATCAAGGGGGTTTAAGTATTTGGACAAATAGGTAATTTAAATTCAATTTGTTTTATTTGTAGTGGCTCATAGGAAATAATCCAGTGTAAATTTTGGCCTACACTATGGACCCTGGGATTTACAAAACAAGAGACATCACTCTTCCATTCTTCATTAGATTTTTTTCCTGTCCTCCCTGAAATCACAAACCTTTGAAAAGTGCAATGTTCAAGTATGGCTCACTGAGTATAATAAAATGCTCATAAAACATTCTTGGCATCTTTGAACATCGAACTTGCGGAGTATATATGAGTAAAGGTCTGCTGCCTTTTGACATCTGCATAGCCTGAAGAGTTTATACACCTGAATCTCCCAAATCTTGCTACCAAGTCTGACTGTAGCATGTAAGATGAGATAAAAAGAGGGTAACTGGTTAGAATTACAGGATTATTCCAAACCACAAAGTAAACAGGCGACTTTCTAAGTTTGCTCAACATATTTTATTATTGATTAGTCTGTAAATTTCTGTATTTCGGAATAAAACACTCCTGGACTTGTGTTTGCAGAATGCTTCAGATTTGCTAATCCTGCTGTAAGGCACAGTGGGAGTTAGGATAGGGTATAGATTTTAAACAACAGATGATAATAACCCCACTCAGAGAAGACACAGAAAAACAGTGGTTAACAATTCTTCCAATTTATGCATGTTATACTCCCACAGTGGCAAATTTCAGGAAAATATGCTTACTTAGATTAGTCATTAGGCACTTTTTTCCACATTGTTCTAACCTGACATTAAGGAACATGAGCTTTTGCAATAAAAGATTAAATATACTTCATCCCTGATGGAAAATATTTTTAATCTTCTTTAAATCCTGTTCAATTAATACCAGAGGAATTTAAGTTATTTTGAGGATTACATTGTGTTTATAATCAGATTGCTTTTTTTTTTTTTTAGGTTATTTTTTCTAATGAATTGAGAAAGAAGGGCCAAATTTACACACAAGAAAAAGAACCAAACATAAATGTTTTTAGTAGTTTTCAAATTCATGTAACCCTGTGCTTAGAAGTGGTATCAAGGACTAGACCAGCTTGCATATAATTTTATTTTCAGTTTAAAAAGGAAAACTTTACAGGGTATCTGTTCTCTGCATATACTAACACTGTAAGTCAGTGTAGAAGCTGTCAGAAATATTGCTGGGAAACACTGTCTTGCCTTTTTTTTTCCCAGGAAACCAGCTTTCTTTGAAATGAGGCAAATGTGGGTATAGCTCTTTCCACTCTTTCTTTGTGAGGCCAGTCAGGCACAGGGGATCTAAAGACAGCAATGTAATTTTAACACTTACTTGCTCTGGGTGCATCTGGTTTAGCATTTTTGTTTGGATCAAGGGGCAGTTTTGAAGCAAATCTCCTGATCATCCTAACTTACCTACTTGGTACACATCACAGAGTAGTTTTTGAGTGCAAACTGGCCTCTCAGTTGAAACCATGAGCTATTGTTCTCTTCTCCAATGTGCAGCTTTTCTATCCATGGGAATGGACCTGTACCTCCACTAGAAGTGCCAATGGAATGGATTTCCGGGTCTCATCACCAATACTCTCCCCATATAGACCTACTCCTATTGGGTTATTTGATACTTTCCCTCATGTCCTTGTCAGGACTCCTCAAAAAGAATTTAAATTAATTCTTTTCTCCTGGTGGTTAGGCTACTGCATAGCACCTCAGTGGACCAGGAGGCTCATTATTAATTTAGGTCCAAAACTAGTTAAGCAATGCAAAAATCTTTCAGAGAGCACGTTAGGAGGAAGGTTGTATGTCTGATTAACAGGCAGAAGAATAGCCTAACTTCCATTCTTGGTGTACCAACCAGATTTTTTCCAAACTCTTTAACTACAAAGTAGACACGAATATTTGACTCCTGCTGATGTTGGTAGCAATATCCTTCTGAGGTGGCCAGATTAGAGACTGTAAGAGTAGCTTTGTAGCTTTTGAACTAGAATACTTTCCATCCTCAGTAAGAATTTCTGGCTAATAGGTATCATTTAAAACTAATGCTGCTTCCCCAGCAACTGTGCAGTTCATTATAAGCCAAATGATCCCAAAAAATTGCAGGTAAGTGTGTGGGAGCCATGGTGCCATGGACCTTTCTAACACTGAATATAACCATTGAGCTAGCAAGGAACACAGTACACTTGAACCTGTTCCTAAGTAATTACCAAAGAATGGAGGAAATTAAATACATCTATTGGATCATATTCTTCAGTAGTTAACTCTAACATACTCTAACAGTAGTTAACAAGTTCACATAGCCTGAAAGTTAGCAACAACTACAATTAAATTTCTATGTATGTGTCACAGCTGAAGAAATACTAAAAGCAATGATCAGAGGAGTTAAAAAGAGCTCTGTGAAAGACAAACATTGGTAAATGTTCTCATTAAGTGGAATTACCACCTACCTTAAACAAGAGTCATTATTATTATTATTATTAGACTTGAATAAGAATTCATATTTAAGACTCCTTTAAATCCTCAAAACAATTGCTGTTATAATGTATATGACATGCCTTCCCTCCCTAAAAACTAAGCAACTAGCAACTAAACATGGGCAACTTGAGAAAGCTTCACCGGTTGAACAAATGAATAAATTCTGTTTTACCTAGATTGTAGCATGAATTCTGGAATTATCTCAGGCTGCCCATTAAAAACCTCATTTTCAGTTACCTGTTAACTTCTTGAACTTCAATCACTTTGGCCAAAATTCTGAAGATGAGTGTACTTACGATGTGAATCTTCTTGTAAGTGGAATGAATTCTTGGCAAACGTCTACCTTTGAAAATCAGATTGGAAAAAAAAGAAGTTCAGTTATTTACAAAACTAAATAACACATTTTACCATTCTCCATTAAAAAAATTCTAATGTTACTTTCTTCTTTATACCTGGTGCCATATTTGGTGGAAGAATCACTTTGATATCAGGAAATTGACAAAATTGTTGCTACCTGATGTGACTGTTTATAGAATCTCTCTCAGATTTTATCCCCCTTTTCATTCGAGGTTTTACCTAACCTGGGCTTCACTCAGGCTTGGGCCTGTGTCTATATAGTAAATGGAGACTGTGAAATAGGATTAAATAGAATCTAATTTGAGGTCCTGATTTTACCATTTCTCACACTTAATTAGCATATCTATTTAGGGAAGACAATACTCCTAAGATAAAGGATTATTCCTCAGAACTAGGAATATGTAGGAATTGTTTATAACCACAGCATTGTAATTATTAAAAACACTGGATTTGCCTGAAAGTATCAGCAGACAGTGAAAAGAATTCATCCATGACTTCAGTTGAACACAAATATCATTAAGATAGAGGCATATCGCAAAAGTCCCTATTGTTAAGTTAGAGCAGACACATTTACACTACCTAGAAAATACAAAATGATGCGTAAGTATATTGAAACTTTTTCAAAGATGTAGGAGGCAAGAAAAAACAAGAATTAATAAAAAAAAGAAGGCATTGAATCAATGTGTGTGTGTAAATATCTTTAAAAAATCAAAATTGAAAGCATATGCAGTATATTTTAAAATCAAGATTTAACTACATTTTCTTTACACTGATTTGAACTTGTTTTTTTTTTTTCCCAGCCTAAAATCTTCATTATAGTTTTAAAGGCAAAACATGACTTGGGGTTGCTTTGCCAAAATATGAGTGAAACTTAGCAAAAAGTATGTATTGGCATAAATAAATTATATAATTATTTTTTTATTGGTTTATAATATCAGGTTCATGACATACCAATGCAGACACAATAACCACTAAGACTTAAAAAAATTACTTCTTTAAGAAGTACCTAGCAAAACATATTCTCATCAATAGTTTTGCCTTAGTCTCATCAATGCTAAAATTAGTTATGATTTGCTATCTGCGTGAATGCATACTTGAAAAAATTAAAACTTTTTTCCCCATTGCGTTCCTTGCCTTGTGAATTAGATGTTCATCACACAGGAAAATACGTCAATTTTCACACTTCATCAGCTCTGTTCAATTGGTACAGGAGAACCACTTTTGGCTCCCAGCAGAACACTTAATTTTAAGAGCTTCCCAAAATGCAATGTCTAGGTGCAAGTACTGGCTTATGTAAGCTATGCTTCAGCACAGCTCGAAGACAACTGTATTTTCAGCTGGTTTATGATACAAACTACGCCCACTGAGGAACAATCATTTGCCTTAATGATGGAGATGGAGTAAGATGAGTGTAAAAAAAAAATCCACATTAAAATAGATATCGCAGGCACTTGCTGACTTGTGTTCAGACAAACACAGAGATGTTTTTATCTATCATACCTTTCTTAGTTTGAGTGAACTCCTCGACTTCTCAAAAATATGTTCCTATCTGAAGGAGGTGTAGACAACACAGCAGTGTCTTTCCACAGGGGACTGCATCAGACCTTCTTGAAACTGAACACAGAACCTGTTATATGCACTTATCACAGCCAATCTTGCTTTTTTTAATACTTTCTAGGCAAGCACTTTTACTGTAAAGCTTCCTTTTGTCAACTCTTTTTTATTAGACATTAGGAAGTATCAAAACAAATTGCTCTTTTCCCTCTCCACAAAGAAAAGCATATAGATGCCTCAGAAGCATCTAGAGATGCACAGTCAGAAAGACAACCTTTTATTCTCTTCTAGAGAAGAACTTAACTAAACCCTCACTTAGCTGTACCATACATAATTCTAAAACCTCTGCATCTTGTGGACAAACAGACCAAAAATACAATTTGTTCAGTGTTCCCTGTAGGTTTGATGTTCATGAAATTTAAAATTTATAGATTCCCTATAGACCTTTTCCAATTAAAGACTTCAGGTGTCAAAGGTTGTAACATAAGGACAGAATTAGAAAGTTTTAAACCTTTGATGTCAGAAGACGATTCATTTAACAATAAATCTCTCTCTAATATTAAATGTGCAAAACATATCCTAGAAAGGATAAAGTTCTTAAATATGTTATATGCATCTGTCTTTGCAATATGCTGCAGAGTTTCTGGCAGATATAGACTTCAGCTACGACAGCACTGTGTTGTTCCCAAATAATTAAACCACTGATTAAACTTCGTATGATTTCACAAAATACAAGAAAGATCCTGAACATATTTCTACATGGAGCAATAATTCCCTCTATTAAAAGACTGCATGGTAATTTTCTTCTCTGTTGTCTTTAAATTAGTCTTCTTATGTAAGCCTGTGTGGCAGTATGGGGATATGTGGCAAGTTTTTTTTGTTGGTTTGGGGTTTTCTCCCGCCTCTTTGTTGCAGTGACTTTGTATGATGCTCTCTCTCTTGTACAGTGCAGGCTGGGGTTAAGCCCTTCATTCCCTTACAGTCTCTTCTCTCCAGTACTGTTTAACATACACATTCCTTCAAGGTGAATATTTTCTATCTGCTTTTAGCGTTACTAATTTTGTGACATTTTTCACCGAAATGAAGCAAAATAGTTGTGTTATACATGTATTTTGACATTTTTTGCATAAAATTTAGAAGGAAGTTAATGAAAAAAAGCTCAGTGGTATCTAGATCTGTCCCTCACTTAGCATTTCTTTGTGTTGGATATGATAAATGCCTCAATACCCTTGACAGAAGCTCTAGACCTTTTGAAACATGGAATTCTACATTTATATATTGATTATGTGTATACATATATAAACTTCACATCCTTTAAGTAGCAATTATGACCTGTAGCCAGGCATTTGCTAGTAGCTAACAACTGGTTAAGGTAAGGAAGTTCTCTCTTATTTTCTTCCTTAATAAGTGACTGCCAACACTTTCCAAACACATTAATTAGGGAATAATAATCAGAAACCAGGGAGAAATTAATATTCCCACAGACTCTTTCTGCCTCTGAAGCCGCTAACTGTAATTTTGAATAGTCTTAGATCCCCAGTGACTACCAGCTTGCCCAGCCCTACCCGTCCTATTTTCCATCTCACTGTATAATCTCTTTCCTGGGCTTTCACCCTTGCTGCACTCCCCTTCACCCCACCTTTCCCGAGGTCTCCACGTGGATAATCTCATTATAACTAAATACCCGCTGAGGAATTGCAAGGGACAGCACCACGCTCGCACGAAGTCTTCCAAATGACTCCCGCCCTTCCCGGGCGGCTCCTGATCCCCGCTGGAGCCCCGCGCCGGCACCGAGCGGGGCCCGGCCGCGCCGCCAGGGGGCGGTGTCGGCCCTGCCAGCGCCCGCCGGGCCGGGGCTGTGAGGGCAGGGCGGGAGCGGGACCGCCCCGGGCCGGCGGCCGACAGCGGAGCGAGCGGCGCAGCCCCAGCCCCACACGACCTGCTTCGCTTTCGGCTCGGTTTTAAGAGGCGGAGGAATCCCACCGTGAGTCTTCGCCGTCTTTTGCGAGCTCTCCCTTACGCCTCGCACCCACTCTGCTGGCCCGCCGTCAGGAAACTTAAGGTTGCTACCCCTTACACCCGCAGCCCCCACGGCCGGCCCTGGCAGCGTATCTGTTCCTACCACGGTGATCCGCTTGAGGGCTACGCGGGCTGCAGGGGTTTTAACCTGTCACCTCTTCCGCACGCTGCTTTTACCCTGGCACAGAGGCAGCCCACACCTGCCGAAAACGCGCGGGGAAGCATTCCGCTGCTGCCCCGGCACACGAAAGCTCTCGACAGGCAGAACGATCCCCCACAGGCCCGCCTGGCCAAGGTCTTGGCGGAGGCAACCAGGTGTTACAAGTACTCCTACACCGCCCCAGCCGCCCCCCGCGCACCGCCCCGACCGCTCGTCCAGGAGTCCCGCGGGCACGCCCCTCCGCAAGGCCATTGGCTGCTGCTGCGCCGCCGGGGGGCGGCCGCGCCGCCGATTGGCCGAGCTCGCCGTCCGTCAGCGCCGCCCGTCAACACAAGCCCGGCTCCTGTCACAACAGCGCGGGGCTGTGGCTGCACTTCCTGCGCGTTCTCCGCGTCCCTCGCCCCGCTCCTCTAGCACCGCGGGGCCCTGCGTGGTACCTTCCGCCCCGGGGGCGGACATGGCTCCTCCGGGGAAAGTTGGTGCTGTCGCCGCCGTGCCGTGAGAGGAGCGCCGCGGGACACCGTCCGTTCCTCCGTCCGTGTGACTCCCCTGCCTTCCCAGCGCCCCGGAGAAGTTGACACTGCTCAGCGGGGCGATGGCAGAGGCTGCCGGCAGCAGAGAGCAGCCGGCGGCGGGCCGTGCTCCTCCCGACGCCGCTTACCGTGCCGAAGAGGAGCCCGAGGCGGCATCGCTGGATGCTCCGGCGGTAGCCGGGGGCAGGAGGCGGGAGCGCCGCAGCGGCGTTTCGGCCGTGGGTACCGCGGAGCGCTTCCCCGGCGGCAGCCTGGGGCCAGCGGCAGCGCCCGACCCCGACGCCTGCCTGCTGGAGGCGGCCAAGGCCACCCCGCGGAGGAGCAGCATCATCAAGGTAAGGGCGTGCCGCGCCACTGGGAAGTTTGCGCGGGTCCCGCCGCCGTGTTACCCAGGCTGAGGCCGCCCTCCGCTGCTCCCCTGCCCGTGGGAGGAGGCCGCGGTGGGCAGAGGGGTGGTGGGAGCCCGCCGGGGTAGGGCTGCGCACACCCTCCGCGCAGGTGAAGCGGCCGCTCCACCGTGCAGCGCTGCTGTCCTGACTGCAGCGAGCAAGGACGGGGGGGGGCACGGCGTTGCCTCGCCGGAGCCCCCGGGGCCGGGTGCGTGCCCGGGCCGAGGGGCTCTCCGGGATCCGGGATGGGGTGCTGCTCCCGCCGCCGCTGAGAAGGATCGGGGTCCCCTCCGCGCTCCTGCGTGGCCCATGGGGCAGCTTCCCGCCGAGTTGTAAAGTTTTTGTGTAGCAGCTCATATCTTGTTCTTATTTAATATTTATGAAGTACCTGGAAGCAGAATAAATAGCTTCTACAGCGGTGGCTTTCTTAGTTCTTGAGCAGTAAAATATGCAGTGTCACAAATTAACAGAAGGTGTGTTTGGAGACTGACTGTAGTATAGGTTGTTGCGGAGCAGCACCGGGTGTTTAGCACTTGTAATGTGAAATTAACAGGTCGGGCGTGATCTTAAAGCCTCCGCCTTTGTTGTAGTCTGCTAAAGGAAAATGGCTTTATGATTATGTTAATTCTTCTTTTTTCCGGTTTCATTTTTTTAAAATAAACTCTGTGGTTTTGAATTAAACGGCATCTCCTTCCAAGTAGGTAGGCTTAATCGCCAGTTTCCGGGGAACCGATGAATGAAGTCTCCTGGGCGAACTTAATTTAGCATATGGTCACACGTGATCACTCTTGTTAGTGATTTGCACTTGGAAGGCATCGGGAGAACAGCGGAAAATAAGACTTCTCATCTGTAAATGTGTGAAGGCACTGGGTAGAGCTCTGCCTCAATTGCGGAAGCCCAGGACGCATGCTTAGCTCTTGCAGCTTAGTATGCCTATTCAAAAAGAGAACAAATACGCGAAATACTTATTTTTTTCAATTTAAAGCTTTCAGTGTTCAGAGGAGACCGAGGTAGTTAAATGCAAAAGAGCCTTGTGGGTTCTTTGCAAGTTTCACATTGAAATATTAACTCATTAAGTCCAGCAAAGTGTTAAGGGTGGTTTTAGTTTTCTAAGGACATCCACTAAATGTGATGGGAATGCTTCCAGTCTGAAGTTGCATAAACTATAAATGCTTTTTCTAAATCAGGACCAAAGTTCTGTAACTGTATTAGTATGGAGATGATATTTTTCTTTTAGAATAGTGTGAAGGTTTCAAAAATTGAAAATATGCAATCTTGAATTTCAGTTAAAAAATGCGTAATTAATTCTGCAGACTCTACCAGTTCCATGTAGTAGATATGTTTTTTTATGTCATAAGTCGTGTATAATTGTTAATGACTGAGTAGCATTTTCACTACAGGTCGATAGCTTGATATTGATGATTTAGCACATCAGATAATGATTAGCACATAATGATAATGATCACTCCTCTAACTGGAGGAAGTTTCTTGAAACATATCCAAGGATGGTGTCTAGAAGGAAAAAGATTTCTGGCAGAGGTAAGAAAGTATTAATATTCTTATACAAGGAGCTGGTAAAGTCTCATCTGAAATACTGAGTAAGCTCAGTTTCCTGTGCTTAGGAATGATTCATTAGGAATGCTTAGGAATGATTTCAAACTGGAGCAGATGCATAGAAGGATAACTAGGATGGGCTGATAAAGTCTCTGGATTGAGTACCGTATGAGGGGAATTATAGTTTTCTTGGACAAAAGCAAAGGATTCCTATGCATAGATCCAATCTGGAAACTAGAAGTTTATTCCAGGGCCTGTAAGGGTTTGGAATGGTTTTATGATAGGAGTGGAATGAAAAGTACCATTGTTAATCATAAATTTAATTTTTAAATAGATGGATTAAATTAGTTAACTTGGCTGTGTCTGATAACAGGTGTCTGAACTTGAGGGTTCACAAGCTGTGCATCTCTAAGGCACAGTGTCGGGACCCCATTCAGAGCATTGCATTTCTTTTCCCACAAGGCTGTGTCAGTGGTGTATAAAAGTGTTTTAAATCACAGTTTTCCTTTGGCTTTATACTAGGAAATGCTATTAACTTGGGGTACAAATTAAACAATGTATTTGCCTGCATTTTCAGGAATTTCTAATGTCCTAGGATATATTCATCAGGTGTTAAATGCAAATTTTATTTGGAATTAAGATAATACCCTCCAACTTTACTTTTTTTTTATTTTTCAGGACTTCAACATGTAGGATTTCTGCTCAAGCATTGTATGTTTTACAGGGAAATTAATTTTCTAATGATTTATTTTATTTATTTTACTCCAAAAAGTCCATATATTCATATAAAACTATAGTCAAAATAGTATTCTATTGCTTCCTCTAAGCTGATCTTATCTGCTGAAAAATGTGACTTAAGAAAGCAAAGGAAGTTGCACAGCAAGGACAAGCACTTACTCTGCAGGAGTTGAACAGAACACCCTTGCTCTGTTTTCCCATTTCTCTCCCAGCTATTTAGATGGGTACTTTAAACATGAGTGGTCTTGCTCAATTAAGCAAAAAGTTAAAATTCTGTAAATTTTGATGGTCAAAGTACACTTCTAACAGCATTTTTTCCCCAACTATCTTCTGGAGCTCTGTAAGTCTCAAGGTTAGCATCTGAGAGTTCAATTCCGGTGGAAGCCAGACTTGGTTACATTGGAGTGTTCTGGCACCCACAGTATAATTGTGAAGTACAAAGACTGAACATGGACTTGCTTTGAAAATCTTTCCTGTAACGAATTCCACTTGTCATATATTGCGAGTAAAATATAAACCCTTCTAAATAATCTTCAGTGTGTTTCATGTGCTCTATATTTGGCTTCAGTAACAAGCAAACTCATTTATAGAAAAAGAACGAAGTGTAGACAGAGTATTTTTATTCCTACTTTGCTGATGTTCACAGCTTTGTAGATTGAAGTGAATTTAAGAAAAGATTAATGAGAAATAGTTGTAGCCGTTCTTGTGCATTAGATTGTTTCACTAATGTGCATTAGTTGGGTTTTTTTTAGATTTTGGTTTTGTGGGATTTTTTTTGGTTTTTTTTCCTAGTGCAAGGAAGAGGTAAATGGTCTTACTACAGAACTGGAACAAGCAAGGGGGATTGCCATAAGGAACCTGAAATCAGTAGACAAGAATGCTTGGAGATAAAACTAGAGAAATGCCAAGAGATCATAGAACTTGACCTGTTTTCTAGGAGGCCTAGAGATGGACTACATGTCTATGCATTGACTAAATTATTTGCCAAGTGTTTCCTTCTTTTTATTTTTATTTTTTTTTGCTTGTGAATAATCCAGGGCCAGTTGTTCACAAATAAAATAATAATTGCAACCACTTTTAGGCCAGGAGAGCAGAAGACTGGATTTCTGCGTTATTTACATGCGATGCTTTGCAAGCCTTCCTGTGTGGGGGGCTCTAAACAGAGTTAATGGATGTTGTTTTCCTTCTGGCGTGTTCCTTCTGCCATTGCCATGTATGAGTACTTTAATAAATGAGTAGGAAGGCTGTGTAATTTCTTATGTAATGCTACTGAAATACTTCGTAACTTTCTACCAAAATACTTCTCTGTCAATTCTTATCAAGCTTCCCTCTCTGCTTTGTTTGCATGCAAGACAAACTTTTGGGATCATGTGTTTTTCTTCCAGGATATTTGTTTAAGATACTGTAGCAGATAACGCAGCAGACTGTGCCCATGAAATGAACTTGAAGTAGCAGCTGCAGATTATTTAATTCAAGAGACTAACTTCAGTCACAGTAGAGCTGAGACCTTTTACTCAAGTTCTTCCAATGGCCATTTGCCTGCTTCAAGCAGAGGTTTTTTTTTTTTCTTTAAAGGCCAGTTGAGTTGTCCTTGCTTATAATACACTACTAGCCTAAGAACTGCAAGTTTCAGAGTTTTGCAATTGAATTAATCAGTGGAAGTGTATCAAGACAGCCAGTTGTCTTATTTCAAGACTTGTATTTTTGCTGGTGACATTTTTAGCTTTAAAAAAACAAACCTGCAATAAAAGCAATGAGTCTTAGTTTCTTTCAGTTAGTGTTTTGATATGTGGTGACAGAATTTAAGTGTTTTAAATACAGACCACATCTGTCTATGCAATGTAACTATTTAAGACTTTGTTTTCAGAAGAAGGGTTTTTCAGGACTGGAATGACTCTCCAGTAGCTTTTATGTAGCTTTTTGTTGTGTAAGGTTGCATTTAGACACCTGCTGCTTAAGAATCTAAAACTGACTATGTAAGATTTGTTAAAGGTGATTAACTACTTGATAGTTCATTGGTGATTTTATCACTATTGCATTCTTTGACATATATGTACCAGAGGAATAAAGGAGAATATTTAAGTTGAGGTTACATTAAATAATGTGGTAGAGCCTAAAAGGGTATTTAGAAAAGCAAGAATGACATGTCTAGCCATGCGAAGATTGCCTCAAAATGGGAAATCCATCAGATGGATCTGGAAAAAGGTAATTGGAGGGTGATATTTTTATGTATGTAAATTCACAAACATTGTGAGGAAACAGGGAACTGATATTTGCTCTCTTTCATAGAATGTGAAGTCAGGGAACAAACCAGTGATAGTTCTTTAGGAGCAGGTGTAAATTAAATGACAGTATTTCCTGAGGGAGCATTTGAGTAAATCATGTACTTTACAGCCCCAGAAATCTGTGCAGTCAGACATGTAAATGGGTTTAAGCAGGTTTGAAATGACAAATTGGCGAAGAGAGCTTCGCAATGCACCAAAAGCATCTGGCTTAGAAAGTTCCTAAACTACAAGTGCTTGAACTCTGGGAAGCCACAGCAAAGAATCGATCACTTTGTACTTCCTTGCTTCTTATGTGCATGTCCTTACCTCCCCAGGCACATACTTGTCTTGGGATGCCAGCCTAGGTTGATCTTCATGTAATCCAGTATCTGTTTGTTAAAAAAACTTAAAGGACTTGTTAAGAGATCCAGGGAACTGGTTTCCATTATTGCTAGTATAAAATTTCCTTAGAAATTAAAGAATCTTCTTTGTAAATTTAGTTATTTAGAATTAGTGTTTGCCAGCTTTACAGAAGAGAAGCAATTTGAAGATATTTTTTGGATTGCTGTGGCATAGCTGTTTATATTTTCATAACACTGCAACTGTATTCCATACACCACTGTTTTTTCTTAAGCGTATATTCAGGACAATTTTGGACAGAACAAATACTGGTTGTAGACCAGTCAAATGAATTATATGTCAGTGTCAAATGACTTATATCCAACAGTTAGTATCAGTGAAGATGGACAGTTTTTCTTTGAAAAAAAAGAAAAAAACTTTCTTTTCTTTTTCTTTGTTGCATTTATCACTGAGATACATTCTCATGGGGGGCAGTAGGCATTTCAGAATGGGCTTTAACCTCCATCGCTTTCCTCTTTGTTCTTAAAGCAACATCAGTAGGTCCAATATGGCTGTATCTAAGTTGGTAACACTGTAGTGAGAAAGATTTATGTCTTGTGGATTTTTTTTGTCCAGCTATCAATAATAATTATCATAGCAATGGAGATCAATCTATATAAAATGATTCAGGTGCAAAATTTGGGCATTCGGGTCTTAATGAAGCTGTCTTAAAGGCTCATCTGGCTAAAAGTCTCCTAAAAGTCAATGGGTCCCTTTACACTGTCTTGTCTGAACTTTACTACTTGAAAAATTTTAAACAAACCCAGTCAACCTACATCCAGGCCTTATTGCTTCCTTTGAAGTTTATAGTGAGCTTTCTGCTAACTACTCTAGAGTTGGTAGCCCATGTTTCTTGTTCTTTGGTTCCACTTGTCACATAATGTAACACATGACCAGTGATTTCAGCAAACATGTGGGTACAGATGGATAAAGTATTGTATTTGGCATGTCTTTCCATACCAGTTCATAATAGTCAAGGTGATTTGAGTGTCTTGCACTGAAATTACTGAAAGGTGACCTTTCTGTAGGATAACAGCACATCCAGTGGTCTGCAAACACAAGTTCTGGCAGGTCTTTTCAGGAAGTTGTTTGCTAGGTTATCTAGGTAAGAGGTAGGAGCTGTTAAGATCAGGAATAAGAGATGAAGTTGGTGATACTGGTTGATTTGTTTTTAAATTAGGTGCTTAAAGACTTTTCTGCAGAAGTACGTAAATAATGATTAAAAATAATATTCTGATGAAGTAATGGGGCTGGTGGACAGGGCAGTAGCAGAGGAGGAGAGCTTTCTATTGCTTTCCAAATATGTAGCTGTCAATAAAACTGAATTTTCCTATCTGTGTGGAGATGCAAATCCTGTTTGTCATGCTAATATTTTATTCATTTTGGAGTTCCACTGAGATCATTGCCATCTGTAACAAAAATGTTTTAATTAAGTTAATGGTATATTTTTTTTTTCTGTTCTTCCCTACAGTAGATGTGAAAATGCAGGCAGTTACTGTAGAACCAATAATACATTTGCTGTGGTGAAACGTTTAGCTGGTCATTCTTGTAAACTTAATCAACATAATTGATTGGTAGGTGTAATTTCTGGTAATACTGGGTGATTTTTATAAGGTATGAGGAAGGATGATTACTTTTAATAACACGTGTTCTATTTTTTTATCTAATGTGACTTGGAGGTTTTGACATGCATGACAGTTCAGTAACTACTCAGACTTGATTAAAAAAATAAGTGCTTCACATGGCTGGGTACCTTTACTAAATACTAACAAGTTCTGAAGACTCAAAAAGATCTTTGTATGTGTAAGTTTGGAAATGTACTTACAATCAAAGCCTTGTTCTTAAATCTTTCTGCATCATAAATATTCTGGGATTTGAAGCCTACTTATGCAGAATCCTGCTTTCTGGAAGAGTCTTATGTCTGAAGTTTGCAGTTTTAAGTGATTATTAACCCTCTTCCTGAAATGTGTTCAGTTTTCTGAGATTATTGTAATGCTGTCATTTAGTCGTGGTTCACTGTTTAATGTGTATTTATGAAGTTGAAAGTCTCTGATCATTAAGACTTTTTACCGGCCCTAACTGAAATTAACTGGAAGCAAACTGAGGTAAAATATTCCTTCTCTTCCAGAGCCACTTATATCAATGAAATTAGCCGTGGGATTATTGTTTGAGGCAGCATGCATCAGGTAATGTTATTGTGGCATGCCTATTTAGAGGTGTATCACAGTCTAAAAGGTAACTGATACCAATGTATTACTGTACCAAGGGGATTCAGTCTAAAAGGTAACTGACACCAACATATTACTGTACCAAGGGGATTTTAAAAAATATATTCTAGCTGTAAATGTAAACTGTGAAGATTTGATTCTCTTCCTGAGTAGCCTGCTCAGGGGAGTACTGACATACCGTGTCTTAGATAACCCCAGCTGAAACAGTTAGAGGAAACATTCATTTGAGTCATACTGAATTTTCCCAAGGCTCTCCATCCTGCTGGATCATGGCTGACCTTCAGGTTGACCTATGTTATGCTGCTTTGGTACTTCTTGAAGGGGTAAAAGGAGCATGTGTTTGCTGCCCAGTTCCTTGTTCAGAGATTTGTTCAAAGTGGAAATGTTTGAATATTTCAAAGTTGTCATGTCATACATTGATTTGTGTGGGTGTAAATGGCTATAGAAGAAGCAGAGTGGTTGGTAATTAGGACTCAAATCATCGTTGTTCACTGGATGCATGTTTTGGTAACTGGGATACAACTTCTGAATGGGCAATAAGAATCTCAGTTGGAAATTTATTCATTATGAAGCTGGCTGCTCAATTGCATACCTTTTGACTAAGTCTAGAATCAGGTGGAGTGCAGTGCTCATTTATTATTTTATGGACCCAAAGTCTGTTAAGCTGAAGTTGAATGGTGACTCTCACAGAGTGCTTTGGACCTAATCACCTGTATTGTATTATAGGTGGACACAGTATGTTTTTAATTGATTCAATAAGTTTGATGGATTAAAAATTTGTTTTGAGTGTAGGCTATGAAATTTTTTTATGCTATTTCACGCTTTCAGATAGTCTGGAGGATAAATGCAACAAAAAAGGGAGTTTCTTAAGTAAAATGCAGGCTGCACTTGTGGTATGAGATGCCTGCTGCTCATGGAAATGTGTCAATATCCATTTTGCTTTTGTGTGTACTGGTTGACTTTTCTCTATTTTGTGTTGATGCATCTCCTAGAGAGTGTCTGCTTAAAAGCCAAACCAGAAGAGCAAGCAGCCAGACAAACACTTCTGCCAGGAGTATTGATGAAGAAGATTGCATGAATTTAAGAAATTCTGTTATATCGGATCCTACTCCAGTCAATGCATTTTGAGGAGTAGGTGTGCTTTGGAGGCTGCCTGAGAATGACAGCTACACCATGCTTTTGAGAAAAAGGCAGGAAGTAAGTAGCAATAGGAGTTAAAACTCCTTGATCAGGAATCAGATGCTGGTGCTTGAGTATACCAGGGAAGCCACAGGACAGAGCAGGGTGAGAGCATGTCTAGAAGCTCAAGTGAAATTCAGAAAATTGGATTATATGTACTCAGAATGCTGCTGAGAGCGGAGGCTGTCATGGGGAGCAGGCAAGGCTGAAATAAAACCAGGGGGCCTGTCTGGGAGGTTGGGCACTGGGGTCGAGAGTCAGCCAAGAATGCACAAGCAGGACAGGGGTGAGGTGAAGGACCAGGACTTGGGGAAGAATTTTGAGCACAGCCATGGGGATCTTGTGGCAGTGCTCAAAATCTGCAGATGCAGCGCTGAGCTTCCCTGGAGGGAAAGTCACACAGGACAGAAAAACAAGTTTGTTGCCTGAGCTGGGTTGCTCTAGTTTTGTGGCCTTTTGGGCATGTACTGTGCTAGAGGTGTGTAGGTGTTTAAGGGGACTGGAAGCTGAATTATGTCGGGTTTGGGGATGGAGGGGGGAACCTGGAAAAGGGCACAAGGTGCCTGCCAGGAGGCTGGAGGTTTTTTTTTTTTTGGCCACAAATGTGCAGCTCTGGTTGAGAGAACAAGAGGAGGATGATTGAGGGCTGCCTTGGTCCTGCTCTTGTCAGCTTGGTGGTGATTCCTTGCGTCTCTCTCTTCTAAAGTGAAGATTGCTGCCTGTTTGAGCATCACCTATTAAGTGTTCCATATCCCTGTAGGTAGCATTTAGGCACATTTACTATTGTATGCTAATATTGCAGTGATGTTTTAGTTTTGTTTATGTTGTTGGGATGATTTTTTGAGGAAATAGATGGTCTTGGTGTATTCTCTCAGTTGTAGCCTATTTGCATAGAAGAACAAAAAGCATCATTTTTACCAAATGTTAAATTTTCTCTTAGGACACAAAATACATTATGGGCAACACTTATGAGTTGTACATATGAGTTGTATGTAGATGAGTTCTGGGTTCTCGCATTTTTCTGTAAGCTGTAGTTTTGCTTGGAAGACCCCTGTGAATTTTTTTGTTGTTGTTGTTATTCTTTTAATTTGACTTTACAACAACTTCCATGAATATCTGGTTAGAAGTTGCATTTGCTCACCTACAGGGTCTGCTGAACACTTGAGCAAGAGCTATCAGGAAAAAGCACTGTGAATGGAGTACTGTAAGATCCTTCCTCTTTTTCCAAATGAGATTATGTAGGAGGTTATTACATGAATTTAGCAAATGTAATAGTTTAATAAAAGTACTGTGTTCCACTGGTGTATGACACACCTCCAGGCTACCTCATGTAAATACTGTAATAAAAAATTCTCTGAGCACTGGCTAAAAAATAGATGTTGGAATTCATGAAACATAAGAAGAAAGACTTTCTGCAAACATTTTGTGTTCAGTGGTAGATGGAGCCCAGTCCCCCAGACTGCCTGGAAAGCTGCACAGCCTTCATTGAGGATGGAGCTTTCATCTGCTGGAGCCGGCCTTGCTCTGTGGGTGACACCCAAGCCTTGGCACAGGAGTGAGGACAGTCTCGTTCTGGGATGTACACATGGATGTGTCCTGAAGAAAGGCTTGTCTTCTAGTGTTATGTATAATTGGTTGTATTTGTGTGTGGTTTGGAAATGCAAGTCATGGTATTCACATAGCTTGTGAATTTCTTGCTCGGTGTTGTGATTCACAGTGGCAGTTACTCCCTAAAGCAATGCAGATTTTCAGTATAAACATAGTTTCTGCAGTCTGAAATCAGTGGCAATTTTCCCATTGCCATCAATGGAGGAGGGATTGGATTGAACACAAATACCCAATCACTAAACCCTGCTATTTTACCTCATAGTTTTCTTTTTCAGACTCTTAAAATATGGTTAATTATGTAACACATTATAATAACTTAGAGCTAGGCAAGGTTTATTTGGCAAAACTGTATGACTTTAAATATCAGCACTAATACTGCTGAAAAATGAATTTTGGAGGATTATTTCTAGATAAGTTCTTATTGGAAGCACAAAAAAGAATAAGTTGTTACTAGAACTGAGAAAAAATTAGAGATAACTTGCAGCAAATACATTTGTTTATTGTTTGCTTGGCAGTGCTGCTGTGGCATCACAGTATGTGGCAGTGATGCTGTGGCATCAGTGCTGCTGAATGCAGATTTACAATTTGGTTCATATTTAATACTTCTTTTTGCTACATCTTTATGGATGAAAGGGAGGGTACTCTCATACATAATAGTGAGATACAGTGCTCTGATGGACAGGGCTAGTGCTTAGAAGTGAGTGATTTCAATGGACTGATTCAAATCTCTGTTTGATCTTGAGATCAAATTGGAGCTTATTTGTGGACTTCAGAACATTCTCCTGGTTGCCAGAGAGGATTATTCCCTGCAGCAACACCTTCCATCTTGGAAGACTTTTCTTTTTTTTCTTTTTTTAACCATTATAGCTACTTAAATTATTCTACATCCCCATGCTGAGCATAGATTACATAGACCAGTCCAAGGCCAATGGTATCTTTCTGCCGAAGAAGCTGGGTTGCAGTAGGAGATGGGGGGAGGATAAGTAAATTGTTTGACTTGGGAGAGTGAAATGTGAGTTAAGCATCGTGCTTTGCCTAGGCTCAGCAGCTCTGCTGGGAGGGGCATGGGTGTGGGGAGAAGGGAAAGCTGAAGTGATAGGAAAAAAAGTTGATTTAATGAGATGAGGTTAACATCCTCATTTGCATTGATCAGCGTAAAAACTGTAAGGATGTCCCATGAGCTGTGAAGTGCTGACATACAAGCACTTGTGATAAAATCTGACTTTGCCCAAAGAGCTCACCTTTCTGAGGACTAATGGCCAGTATCATGTTGAGATGTGACCTGGGACTGGATGGATGATCCCATTTACCAAGAAGAGATGACACTGAGAGGAACAGGCAGCATGTTAAACAGGGCAGTACAGAGCAGAGTGCCGAGATGTTGGGAAGCTGCACCTTGTACCTGCTTGTGGCAGTGCCTGTGATGTCTGGGGAGGAAAGCAATTTCGTTCCTTTTGAAAATATCAGGACTTAAATCCTTATGAAGACTTAAATTACAGATAAAAAACCCTGGAGCTTAAGAGCACACTCTTACCCTGTATAGCAGTACCTTGCCTTCCAAGTATGGAGGACAACGCATTTTTTATAGCTTACTTAAGAAAATTGGCATAAAGCTGTTGCCTGGCTTCCACATAGCCCTACTCTGCAGAGGAAACTATCTCACTTCAGACAAGCTTTTAACTTCTCCAATGATACACAGCTCTCGGCTTGAATAAACAGCTAGCTATATCCTACTGCAAGTGCATTTGGCATAGTTTTTAGAAATTTGAGGATTTGAAAGGAACAGTGTGGGCACAGTGTTCTGTTCACCAGGAGAAGATGGATCAGCTTTCTAACGTAAGAAGGTTGCAGCATTTTCTGCCTTGGCCGCCTCCAGCAGCTTTGAACAGTTGTGAGGCAAAAGATATGACCATGCTGAAATCCACCATTGGTAGGATATAGTCTCGTACTTTATACTTCGTTTGAAATACCATTTAGTTTGTTTTATTTATCTGTACGCCTACTCAAGGATGGCAGAATGTCTCTAGCTTGTGTTGTGGCATATTGCAGCCAGGAGCACATATTGCACAATTCTCCAAATACTACTCAAGGAAAACACTGAAGTGCTTGTGTCTGGATATCTGTATGTTCTAAAGAACATAGTTCCCATTTGCTCAGTTTATTATCTTCCCCTTAATCTCTAGATATAATACTTTGGTATATACTTTGCATGATAATAGAAATTCACAGAACGTGTTAAATTGACTTTTTATGCACTAAATTTTGCACTATTACGTAATTTTAGTAGTGGGAAATTATAGTGTTTTTTCCTTGCATGAATCCAAGAACTGAATTTGGCAGTTACTGGAAGATACAGCCTCTTTTCAAAAGGAGGATAAGGCTAATTCAGTATTGCAGCAGAACTATATGAATAAGAAGGTAAATTATGGTTTACACTGCTAAATAACTTGCATATATTGTAAATACTTCTTTCCATCTCCTGCTCTTTCTGGTATACTATAAATACAAGTCGGAATGGTATATTTGAAGGTTTTTTTAAAAAAAATGTGTTCGGACAAGTCTCAAGTTTTGAACTGATCGTCATCAGGAGGGAGCTAAAACTAAAGCTGGTACTGGAGTGCCTATATAGTGATTTGCATTAGGTCTTAATTGAAACAGTTTTCTGTGTGGACAAAGGCAATGGGTGCGTTTCTTCTAAGATGGAGATGAAAATAAGAATGAGAACAACCAGAGACTGTAGAAGAATAAACATGGCATCCATAGACCAGTGTGTGTGCTGCAAAACTGGTGTGCTTACCTGCAGCCTGAGCTGGTTTGTGCAAAAAAGCTGCTGTAGGAGGAAGAGAGGTGCAGACTGACTTGTGCTGCTTTAGCAGACTGAGATACTGAGCACTCCTCCTGCCAACAGAATTGCTTTAACAGAGGGGTTGCAGGCCAGAGGTTCTGTGTGTTCTTCAGGATTCCAAATCCAAAGTAGGATTTGATCTGTACGGTGTTTAGGTAGAAAATACTAATTGGGAGCCTCTGGTAAAGAGCTTGGTATCCCAAATGAATGTTATCTTTGTGAGTGCTGAAAAATGGGAGTTAGAAATTAATGCCATCTTTCAGGGTAGAGCCAATGAATGCCCCCCAGTGGAAAAATAGCAGTTACTTGTGGTTTGGGCAGGGCAAATTGTTCTTTGATCTTCCTGGCTGTGTATGGAAAAGGTCAGCTGTACAGCTGAATTAATGAAATAGTTTGTGTGCTGTTTTTTTCTTGTTTGTGTTTGTCTTGGGTTGGGTTTTTTTTTTGTGGCTGGTTGTCATGTCTACCTGGATTTTACTGGTTGTTAAAAATGCATTTTCTCTTAATGAACTTTGTATGTTTCTAATTAGGAATTGATATCTGAATCCATGGGGAGCATTTGGGTATAACCTTGTATTGCCCCTTTGGGTTTATTATGCTGCAGTAAAGTAATTAATGGATGAATGCAAATATGAAGTTAAATTATATGAAAGAGTAATGTTGTAGAAAAGATGTAAACATGCTGCACGTTTGTGTAACTCGATATTTATTATCAGTTGCTTCTCAGGTGACTTGGCCACTCGTTAATCTCTACACCAGATTTCCTCCCTCTTTCATGTTTTTGAAAATACAGTGAATTTTGTTTTTCATTTGGTTTGGTGCCGGTTTGTTTTGGTTGGTTGTGGGGTTTATTCTTTTGGTGGTTTGGTTTTTGTTTTTTTTTAGTTTAACATTTTAGCTTTTACTGTTTTACTACTGCATAGATGATATATGCTTTGGTTGCTCTATAAATGATTTTGCTATATCGGGAAGGTTTTTGGGGTAGCTGTCATTCTCAGTTGTATGGGTAGTGGCAGTTCCATTGCAATTAAAATTTTAAATCCCTTTTGAAAAGGGGTGGAGAAGCTAACTTCAGGAGCATTCAAGACTCAAGACATCAGGGAGGTATTCAGCATCCTTCCGGAAAGACCTGAGATGGCTGGACTCATAACAGCTGTTAAATGAGCTTCTAATGGTGTCAGATGAGCCACTAAGAACCAAAGAATGTCAGGCTTCTCTCTTCTCTGTGATGATTTACCGCTCAATAGCAGTAAAATAATCCAGGCAATGCACCAGGGAGAATTACTGCTTTTCTCAAGTGGTTCTTTAACTTTTAAGATAAGCTTCATGGTGTTTCCAGTGGTAATAATGATTAATGCTTCCTTTGCTGTTGACTGCTCTAGGGTTTGTTTCTCGGTAGTTTATATACTAAACGAGAAGTTTAGCACTGTCTCTCCCAGCAGGTCACTTCCAGCCATGCCTAACTGCTTAATTAATGGAGTCATTACGGTAATGGATTCGTAGTTGGTTTTACAAATCTGTCTGAGTGCCTCCTTCCCTGAGGACACTACTGTACTTTGTTCTGAGAGGTGTGAAAAGCAAGAAGAAAAGTTTAACTGCCAAATAACTACACTATGTACAAATAACACAGTATAACTGTATACAAATAACTGCAGGAGCATTCAGAGGCTTCATTCAGCTCAAGAAATAATTCCACGCTCCTGCTCACTTTGAAGTATGCTCTGTCTTGTGAAATGGTTGCTTTTAGGGGAAGGACTGTTTGGCCGAAAGAGAAAGCAGAGCTTGCAGGACCTTTCCCATGTAATCCTGTATAAATAATCTCCTGCAGAAATTGTTGCTTGTATTAATTACGTATTAATGTATGCATAGAGCCAAAACACAGGGATATTCAGGATGGTGTTGGAGTATCTATTACTGGCAAAATACAGGGAGATAGAGGATGGTATGGAAGTATATTCATACATATGGAAATACATTCATAGCGACAACAAAGACTGTGATGGACCTACAAGATCCTTCCCTTTGACTGGGGCAGAGAAAGCAGGGAAATGTCCCATTAATCCAGTTACAATTTCTCCTGTAATTTCTTTTCTGTAAGCAAGAGTAATTTGTGTGAAAGCTTCATCCTGGTTAGCTGTATTTTGTCCATCCTGTGAAGCCAGTGCCTGGTGCTGGAAGTCAGGAGCTCTGCATGTCTGAATGTGTCTGGCAGCCTGGGGGAATAGGCTGAATGTGTAGAGCAGGGGAGCAGTGCAGAATGCTTGCTGTAGGACCTAATGTGGTTTAAGTATTTCTAGCCTTTGCCAGAGACTGCTAGCCATTTTTAAATAGCTACTTTACCTTATTTTATGGCTAAATACCTTTGCTCTTTCCTGTTGTTTTGGTTTTTTTTTTCTAATCTTATCTTGCCACTTAAAAATAGAACACTTTATTTTACTGCAGAGCAGTTGGTCATCAGTTAATGGTGAAGATCATTAATTACATTGTCTAGTTAAAAACTGTACATCAGCAATATTTTTTCCATGTGATCATGGTATTTGCCATATATGTTGAATTTAAATGAATTCTGCTTTGAAACAATTTGCAATGTGATCACTCTTTTCCAAATGGCTGGGAAAGCCACAGCGATGGTGCTCAACCTGTGAATATTTGCTCAGATTCTTATTTTTGCCTCCACTCACTCTCTACCATAACCACGTTACTGTCAACTCAAAATCTGCTCCTTTATCTTGGTCTGTGGCCTTGCCTATACTGGGAAACGAGAGATAATTTGACTAAAGGTGTAAAAACTACACATAGAAGTCCAGATTATCAGGAAAAAAAAATTTAGTCCACTGTCACTATGATTCCCTGCTAAGTGTGGGCTCAACTCAGAGACATATTTTGACTTGATACATTTATCTAGTCACTCTTGTATCTGTGCTGTCCCTGAGCAGATCAAAGCTAAGTATTGACCCAGTTCTTTCAGTGTGTTTGGAGTTCTGCCCAAGATCACCTTGCAGCACCTTTGCAACAGTAGGGTTTGCCAAGACTTGCCAGGAGTGTGTTGTGCTGTGGTGCCAGCCCGGAACTACTAAGAGTGACAATATCATGTTATCAGCAGACTTGTTCAATCCCAGTAAGTTCTGGGTTTGGGTTTTTTTTTCATGTTTTTAAAAACTTTTGCTATATTTAACAAAAGCGTGGTGCTGTGATTATTACTCTTTTTGTTGGAGACCCTTGCAGTGTCCTAAGACTACAGAATATGGAATAAGCTAGATAATTTTTGTTTGAAAACTAACTTTGGATCATGTAGGAGTTACTGTGTTTATTTCTTTGACCTCCATAGTAGTCTTGAAAGCTTTACTGTTTTTGTTGCTATGATAACATAGTGGTGAGTCTTTAGTTCATGTGTGTAACTATGGTTTCTGAGATGAAAACCCCATCCTTCATGTGTGTTCAAGATTAGTGGTAAGAGAAAAGAAAGGCAGACACTCTCTAAGGATGCTATGCAGCACAATAAAAGGTTGTTTGTTTTTTTAATTAAGCTTCTTCCCCAAAAGCAGTGTGTCTACAATGCCGATTAAAAAGAATATGCTGGAGAGATGAATGAGAAAGCACAGCAAAGAGGTTATTTGATTCAAAATGAGAGTAGTCCTTGTGATCACTCTGTAGAAGGATGGAAGTTTTAAACCACTGTATGAGAACAGAAATTAAATTAATTTCTTCTTGATTGGGCTTTGAGGATGTCAGGTACATAATTTGTGTTTGTTTTCAGTGAGGTTAAAGGGGACACAATATCTCTTATGCTGGGCTGTTTGGCTGCAGCCCCAGCCTGCACAGCCAGTCTCCGTGCTGACCACAGCTGTACAAGTGTGGAAATCACCATTCCCTTTGGAACAGCTTTTACTGAAGTAGACACCATTGTCTCAAATATGGCAAATGCTGCTTTGTGTGACAAGTTGTTAGGTACTCTTCCTGCAGCAGTTGGCTTTAAATCTTAGTATGCTTTTGTCATGTTCCCTTTCTGCAAGTGGTTCTTCCTTTTTGCATAGAAGGGTGGAGGTTGTGTACATTACTCTCCCAAGCAACATGAAAAGCTGAAGATTTTTGGAGGCTGGTCCTAATTAGTATTCAGCATTCACCTTTTGTTGGAATGTGTCCTGAAACTATTTAGGCTTCATATTTTTCCAGACTGATGGAGTCTCTTTAGCCCTGAAATTTTTATTTTCAGTGCAGTAATGACATTCTCTTGGCTTCATTGTTCTCTACCATTTTTCTGAATTTTTCAATTGCTCAAGGTAATTTTACCTTGGTATTTGATCGTTCTCTTGGAGTCTGTATGTTCTCACCAGATTGGATACTTCCCCTTTGGACTTGTCCTCATCTCTTGTAGCTGTTGTGGCAGTGTGTGGTAATTCAGGCAGGTCATAAACAATTCTTGACAGAGGCCTTGCTATAAACTTAATTTCTTGGCTATTTGGGAATCCTTGATTGCCAGTTCCTAACATCAAGACCTCCTGCTGCAGTGTCAGATCAGAACTGTCTGATATTTCATTCTTTCTTGCTCTGTCCTGTAGCATAGTCTCAAAGATGAATTCAGTTGTCATCCTACATGGCCTTTGGAATTTGTCAGCACTGTTAAAACTCCATTATTTTGGAAAGAAGCCCACAAATGTTATATTCTATGGCTCCTAGAAATTATAAGTTTTTACTATGAAGAAAAATACTACATTGAAAATGTTTTCAGAATGAAATTATTCATACTTCAGTGGATGAAGAAAATAACTGAAGGATGCAAGTAGTATTATGCTACCATAACCAGTTTAATAGGAAATAATGGCAAGAGCTACAGGGATGGAACAGAGTAATGAGTTACTTTAATCATGTGTTTGAGAAGGGAAAAAATACTCTCAACCTGCACTTTTTGGGGGGGGAAATAAACTTTCCTAAGTCATTTATTTTGGATACAAACTGAAAGGGATTTCAGAATGATTGCTTCTGTAGCCAATCAAAACTAGAGGCTACTGTTATGAGAAGTCAGAAGTTATTATTTTGACTTAATATCTGTGTAGTTCTGCTTTATTTTTCAAATATGTCTTGCTTTATAAGGTTACAACCACGCAAACAGAAATCTGTCTACAAAATATCTATTTCTGCGGCTTTTGCCAAATATTTTGACTTGTGTTTCTGTAGGAAAGGTAGATTGCATTCTCAAAACTCTTTAGACTTTCAGGGTGTTGAAACCTCCTTCTCCCACAAGAGAGACCTACCAAGAGAAACATGCTTGGTGTTAAACACCAAATAGCTGTTATTCTGGATACTGCACATTATGTATTGGACATATATATATATATAATCAGAATATACAGATTCTGAACTGGTAACCTGTTAATTTTTCAAAGATTTTTTTATCCATGAGAAGGTTTGCTCAATGGAAAAACCTTTATTTTAGTGGGTTGTAAAATCTAAATTAAGATCTCATTGAAAAATCAGCTCATTAAAAGATGTAATTGTAAAATATATGAAGAGCACTGGGAAGAATCTGCATTACTGCAGCCATTTCTAGAAGGTATAGCTTAGTGTGGGTACTAGTGACAATTGAAAATGCTGCAGTCGAGTCTGGTATAATTTCTTCCTGATGCTTGTCATTCTGAATGTTTTTGCATTATAAAAGCTCTAATTTTTTTTCCAAAGATGGAGAAATATCAGCTAAAACAACCCCCTCCACAGAAAAGCTGCTCCAGCTCTATTCTAGTAATGATACATAACTAGTAAAAATACAAATAGAGTTCTCAGTTTTCTTCCTTTGAAGAAGCAAATGGTGGAGGTATGAGCTTTAGAGCATATAAAAAAATGTTTTAACTGTTACTTTGAGTGACAGTGGTGTATCTATGGTGTTTCTTATGAAAACATGCTATTCATAACTAACTTCCTATTACTAATTTTTGTCATCAGAATGTTATTTAAGGCCATGAAATTCTCAGGTCCTATCTGCAATTTCTGGTAACCGATATTTTGTTTTTTGTATTTTATTTTTTTTTTTACATGGACATTACAACTCTTCAGGTAATCTGTAGGATGTATTTTCTGGGGGGAGTGTTTTCTTGTTTCTAATTACCATACTTGGTTTGTGTAAAAAATACTTGCATGTTTTTCAATAAGCAAGATGCTTTTTGAAAAATATTCTAAGCAGTATTTCCTTGCCAAGCTCCTGTTGCTAATGCTTTTGAACTTGCTGACTGGGAGATGGATGCTGTGGAGTTTGTAACTTCTGGCAGAGTCCCTGCAGCTCCCTGTTTGGGCAGGGAGACTGTCTAGGGAGCTCTGGTGCTCTCCCTCCTGCAGTTGGGATAGTCAGCCCTGCTCAGTCGGAGGGGATGTGTTAGGGAGTTGGAGGTGTGTGAGGAGCAGCCTCAGGCTCTCACAGGTAGGGAATTGTAAGCAAAGAAGGCTGCAGAGGCTGAGGATGTTGCTGTGCAGCTGAGGGGATATGGGACAAGGCATATAGAACATTATTCTGCCTCTAATTTTCAGAGGATGTTTGTTCAGAAGTGTAATTTCTTATCTTTCTCGTGTTAATTTATTTTGCAGTGGCTTATAATGACCATCACAACTGCCTGGCTTTCTCCTCACTGGAGTCGCTAAGTTTGGCCGTGCCACAGAGTTCATGTACTGAAGTGTACTTTTGCTCACTGTTACTCCAGATGCTTTGTTTTATGATAGCTATTTTCTGATGGTCCAAGCCTTGTAATAGTTGAATCTGTAAATATTTTTATTTCATCTTTGTTAAGCAATATTACTGCAGAGCATGTTATGACAGTCCTTCAGTTCCAAATAAAGGAAGCTAACATGCTGTTTTGGGCCCTAAACCAGGACACAAGCTTTCCTTTTTTAATCTGGGAGCTACAAAACTTTGGATGTTGAATGTAGTTCCTGCCTTAAAGCAGCATGGTAAACCAATGCGCTGACTAACATGACCATTGAATTAACAGAATGTGATGGTGTAGAACAAACACCCTCCCTTGGGTTAGTTTACTGGTAATTTTTTTCTCCTGTAGAAACTACTGGCTCAAAATAGGTGTAGATGCAATTTAATTTAGATGTAATGTAGCTCTTACACAGTTATGATTTGGGCAAAACAGATTTTAGCTTATTATTTCATAGTGAGATATTTCAAAGATCCAATTAACTGAAAGCATGAAGAAAGTGGTTTTTTTTCTTGGTTTCTTATAATTATAAATGGAAACTGATTGTCTACTTTTTTTTAGTTCTGTTTTTAGAGAGGTTGATGAGGCCAGCTTTTCTTGTGCTGGGTGGGACCTTCCTTTAAATACTGTCTTGGTGATTCTTCCAAGGCCTAGAAGGGTTTCCAAGCTGATGGATGAATTATTATTTCATCTTCCTGTCTTCATTTTTTTTCAATTTTGTTGTGAAAGTAGGAAGCAGAGAACTGCGGGCTTGGATATAAATGAAATTCTTGAGGCTTTTTATGGACTTTTTTTGTACTAATACGTTCTTATTTAGCAAAACCTTGGGTTTTGGCCGTTAATCCTAGGACGGTCTTCAAATGATTATTTAGGCTTTATGAGTGTTTTTATGAAATGTTTCTGTATGTTGATCAAGATGAATTAGAGATTGTTTAAAGGATATGGTTTTCTGGCATCAATGAGAGATAATTGCTGCTGTGCTGAAGCAACCTCAGGAAGCCTTGCTGCTTAAACTGCTGCATGTAGTCATTGTAGCATGCTTCTGATTGACTTCTGGTGTCCTCAGCAGCCTCTCGGTAATGATGAAGCTGACAGCTTTACAAATGTGTGAAACAAAATAGTCTAGAGTAGCAAAGTACTCATTGCTTTAGCAGATGACTGTAGGACCTGCTGTAGCAGCAGTGTCTAGCCTTGGAAAGGAAACTAAGATTGGGCTATTAAATTGTGTTACTCTTCTGTAAGTTTCTATAGGAGTAAGTTTAAAAGATAAACTTGGACTAGTCAAACCTTTTAGGGGAGAGAACTATGTTAGAAAAAAAAGAGATGATAAAATTATCCTAAATGATACTGCTGTGCTGAAGAAGTTGGTACTGCATAGGTTAAGAATTTGTCACACAGAGATAGGTGTAGAAGAAAACATGGTCACTGAGACAGAGGTGTTAGTCTAAATACTAAAGTAACAAGTGTTTTTATTCCTACCCCAGCAATTCATGTAATGTAAACAGAAGCTTAGTATGTTCTGCTGCAGAGTGATACAGTATGGACTAGAGTACTTGGAGAAATGAGAGGCTTATCTTTTGGATTATTCATTTTAATAATGGCAATGGACTTGTAAAGCACCACTTTTATATGCCTGGCTCTGTTCTTTGCCCTCTGTGGCAGCCAGATGACCTCCCACTGAATTTGTGATGTAAATCACTACAAAAGTAGACTAAGCCAGATCCTGCCTTTTTTAATCCACTGCATACTTGTGGATGGGACTTCATAGATAATAATGGAAGCATTTTTTAAAATATGACTGAGACAGGGCATTGAAACAATTTCCCACATGCACATTAAATATCAACTTTGCTTACATCTCAAGTGTCTTTGGGCAGTTTTACTGACAATTGTAATGTTGGATTAGAAGCATCTGGTAAGTCTGTGGCTCACCAATGATGGTTAATGTTAAAAGAAGAACCTTCTCAGTATCCTGCTGAATGTCTGAAGTAGATATATCTTTGCAGTCTTCACACTCAACATTTGAATACAGATATCATTCTTGAGTGCTGCATTTGTTGTTCATTTGTGCAACAATCCTGGTTTGGATATGTCATCTTTGTAAAATCTTGTGTCACTGTTTCTAGAAGCAGGTAAAATCAGCTCTGATGTTTGCCATGAGCAACAGATAAATCTGTGAATTCAGTTAAATTGCTTTGTTGCTGATCCATAAGGGTGTTCCTTGTGATCTAAAGCCTTTGTGTATATAGGCAAGAAGTAAAAGGACCCCCAGCGTTTTGTGCAGTTCCTTTCAGAAGTAGGAAGAAAGCAGAGATGGAGTAAGTTTTCCTACCTTTCATTATATATTTCTTTACTTGTTAGTTAGAATTCTAACTTGTGAGAACCTGCTTTTTATGTTCTCCCTCTGCTTCTGTCAGTACAGGTGGTGCACAGATGAGAACAGTCTGCTTACTGCTTCATCCTGAAGTGTCTGGGAACTGTCTTTATCTACCTACGAGATCAAAGGAGTTCATTGACTGCCACGCCAGCCATACTCGATTTTTGCAGGGATACAGATGCAGTGGGTTTGTTTCCTTTGCTGTAGGCAGATAGTTATGGTTTTCAGATGTAGGACAGGACTGCAGCAGGCACCCTTGAATACAGTGCTGTCTGGTCTTGTGGGAAGCCTGCTGAGGTGGGCATGAGGCTGGCAGGGGCACAGTTTGGCAAACTCCCCTGCTGTGGTCATTTCTTCTTTGGGATCTGCATGTTACAATGAAGCTATTTTGAGAATAGTATTTTCATTAATTCTTTTGCATTTACAGGACATCCCAAAGGTTGAATAACTGGAGTTATGGAATGTGGCTATTCCAACATAGTGCTGTGCTTTAATGAGGAGTCAGAAGGATATTGTTATAATAGAGGCTGCAATTGTGAGTAAGAACCAACAGAAACCCCTTTAATTACACTGTCGGCAGTCTGCTACTGTTGTTGGATGAATGCTCAGTGCAGACTGCATAGTGAAGGAAAGATGGTAGGGGGTTGCTTCTCATTTATCTTCAGATTCATCCAGCCAAAAAACCTTTTACCATTTTTTAGGTCTGGAAGTAAATGTGGCTGCAGTGGATTTCATAGAAAGGCCTTTTCTGTCATTATGATTTTGCACAATGTTTCCTTTACATGTGTATGTACAGACTGTTTCATTGAAAAGCATGGTAAGAGTTTGGAAATCAAAATTTATAGTACAAATTAAATACATTTTGGGAAGCCGACACTTAAAATGGAAATGGTGGAGGAAAATGAACATATTGAACCACCCACTTGACTGCTTAGTCATTCTGTTTCTTGACACACTCAGCTTCTGCTGGGTTTGCTACAGCACAAAGATGACAAGAGATGATTCTTCACTTCCTTGTCTCTTGCATTGCTGTTCATGCTTGATCTGAATATTGTTACATGATCTTGTTTATCTTGGAAGGCTGCAGGGAAGAGAAGACATCAGAGATGGACTCTGCTTTGTTTCCTGGTTGAGAGTAGGTGTCAGCTGTATAATATAAGTGACTAAGGAGTTCATTAACTCTTTGGCTATTTTACAATAATTTTTTTAACAGAAACAGATTCCAGAGAGCAAAGACAAATGTTCCATGGCCTGATTCTTACAAGCTTTCTACAAGTGATTGCCTCATCTCTGCCTTCTTGGGAGAACCCAACTTCCCACAACAGCATCGTATGTTTTTCACTACATATGCTTTAAACTACAAGTTGAGGTGAGCTCAACTGGTACATGACTTCCCATCTAATAGAACATGACACACAAAAATCTCTGTCAAATAGTCCTAGACTAAGGTCACAAAGCAAGGCATTCAGAGTGTAGGTGCTTGTGTGCAATAATGCCTTAGATACTTTCTCCTAACCTTTCTCCAGATGTTTGCAAGGCAACTTATTTTTCCTAGCTTTCCTGCTGAATTACTTTGGTATTTTAATTTTTATTTTTTTGTTCTTTAAAGGCAAGTACCTGATAGGGAAAATTTAAGCTCAGAGTTGAAAGCTGGCAAACATAAAAGCAACTAAAAAGGGCAAACACCTGCTAGTGAGCAAAATTATCAATAGGTAGTTTCATTGGCTTGGCCTTCACTGTGAATGGCTTCTGAACATACGGTTCAAAGAGAGCTAAAAATATTTTCTCAGCACTGTTTAGTCAGAGTTTACCTAACAGCAGTCTAATCTGCTGAAAAGCTCTTGAAGATTTTTCAAAAAAAATTTGAAGATCACAAGAAAGTCGGCATTAGTTTTGCTTTTTCAGTTTGTTCACAGCCTGTGTAGGTCACACTGATGATACCCTCGGATTCTCACTTACACGAGTAATGGATTTGCAGTAACACTGTAAAGCTTTTATGGGGTGTAAAGAAGGTAAAATAAAAAGCATCTACACTCGAATGCAAAAAGCCCCTCCCATCTTCTCGGCAGTAGGGGAGTATTTGTGGCTCCATTCGATTCTATTGTTTCTGAAAAATTCTGTTTCCTACTGAAGCTTTCGGGTGAGCAGGACTGTAATTTTGCTTACATGCACACAAATCTTTGCTATTTGATTCCTATTCTCTAGGCAGCAAACTGCAGACAAATGGCAACTGTGAAAAATTCAAAGCAAGCATTCTGCTGAGCTGGTAAAGTCATAGTCTTCCAGCCCTTTTCTGGGAACCATGGCTCTGTCACCAGTGTACTGTGGCTTACTGGATCAAAGGAGTGTAGTCCCTCAAAGGTTGGCCATCGCTGGGCTAAGCTGGGCAGCTCTGGTGGTGCAGGGTATCGGGAATCAGATGGTGTGTAAGGCGAAGCTCAGTTCTTTGTCCGCAGCAGAGCAGTTCATGCTGTACATGTGCCTGTCTTCCCCTTAAGGAGAAACAACTGTAGAGCTGTTTCTTTTTAATTGTTTGTGAGGGAGAAAAAATGGCATGTACAATACCTTGTCATTAGCCCCTCAGCACACTCCAGGGGTAGCGTGTTTTCACAAGCATGTATTGTTTAGGTGAATTAGAGGTATTATTCATTCTTACAGAATTTTTCATTGTCTGTGGTAAAGATAATTAACTCAGAGATAATGCATCTTCTTAGTGCTAATGCCTTGTTACAAATATAAGCAATTTGATTAAGAAGTGAAGGATAATGCATTTACTTCTTCCCAAAGCACTAATGGTTTGGTTACACGCCCCCTGACAACTAGTCAATATTTCTTCACATAGATGTACTTAGTTTGTTGCACTTTGGTGAAACTGTTAACAGCCTCTTCTGGGTGCATTTGTCTCGGTGTTTCAGCTGAGAGGAAGAGAGCGTGCCCTTGAATCGAGCCCCCGATTGTTCCTGAGCCTTGGATCTCCCTGCAGAGGGCTTTGGGGGAGAGCATGGCTCTGTGGAGAACAGGGACGTGAGGATGCTGTGCTTCCTATGGAGTGTCCAGCCTGGGACCAGGTTAGAGCTAGTCCCAACAAAGCCCTTGATGTGTGTGTGTGAGGGGGAAATGGGAGGGGGGACAGTGCAAGGCTACAGTGCCAACAGTTTTACACTTCCACTTGGGCCATGCTGCTTTGCTGATGGACAGACAGCCTGTGTTTGCATGTTGAAAGGGTTTGAAAGATGGGCAGAACCAAGACAGAATCGTGCTGTATAATACATACAGCAAAATCTTCAAATGATGTTTGTGGTAGGGTTTTGATTATGTGTGCATGATTATTTGCTAGAGGCTGTTTTTATTTTTCAGTATAGATACTCCGTAACAATCACTAGTGTTTAAAAAATTAAATCTCACTTCTCGCTCACCATGAAAATCTGAGGCACTTCTTATGGAGTGCTGCTGGACAGCCCATTTTTCAAACTGAGTCTTTTAAATGTAATTTCTTCTTCTGTTATGTTCAAGTTTTATGAAGAAACCTAAGTTATACCAAGTTTAAAATAGTGTTAGTTAATAGATTTGCTTGCTCACTTTGGCTTAATACAATTAATTAAACAGTTATTAAACTGCTAACATAGAAGACAAAATTATCCTGGAGTGCAGTATTGCTTGAGATCTCGGACAAGCCATACACATGAAGTTAAGGATACCTTGGGGACTAGTGCTTGTCAGGGTGTGGCTGTTGTGTGTTAGAGTCTTGAAAAGAAGCAACAGAAGGAAAGCCAAAATACCAGTCAGTAGGGAAAGGGTAATCAAATGCTCAACTTTTCTGGTCTGTGTTTTGATCCCTGGGTCCTGGACAGTCACCAAGGTCTCAATTTGAGCAACTGGGTGAGCTGAACTTGACAAGTTCTTGCACATCAAATGTTTGATCTTGTTTACTGTTCTCACTGCTGGGTCTCTGGGGGAATAGGTGCCCTGTCCTCCTCTGCTGAGGTATAACAGGATTTTGCATGGTCAGTTGTGACAATGTTGGGCTGTCTTGCTGGAAATAAGGCTGGGCAGCTGGGTACACCAAAACATGCTGAGTCAGCACTTCAGCTGTCCATCCTGCTCCTGAGCTATGCCCTGCCAGGCAGCTGGGAGCACTGAGAGCTTCCTCTGCTGTAGCCTGTATCTCTGCCTGCCTCATGGAGCCCTGAAAACAGAAAGAGGAATAGGGTACAAGAGTGTTGTCGTTCATGGCTCAGTGTCCCTTTTCTCCTTACTTTTTCTTTTCTTATAATGAGGAAAAACCAATCTATTCTTCTGCTGATTTTTTTCTTATGATGCCTTGTTGTAGTCCCACCTCCACTATCCTGCTTTGTGTCTTTGGGCTGTTTCTTGAGAAGTGGCTAGTTAACTGATGAGGAGATTCATTTAATGGCTGCAATAACCTATTTTGTGATCTCTGAAGAATAAAACTTTAATTTCAGTGTCAGGAAACTGTTAACTGTTAAGGTCCTGCAGGTACCTTGAGTCAACTTGCCAAAGAGAGCAAAGAGATGGATGGTGGAGTGAGCAAAACTGTCCCAAAATTAATGAAGAGAACTTGGTTTTGATGTGTGTAAGGGAAGGAGATAGCTCACTGCTATGATGCAGATATCAGTTGTCTATTACATACGTGTATTTGCTCCGTAATGATTCTATCACATTAGAATTGAAATAAAAATTTCTTATAGTGGGTTAAACAGTAATGTGGCATAAAGGCTCTTTTTCTCTTGAGTTATTTGTATTGTGCACATGGCAAGTAAGCTATTCAGTCAAGTCCTTTTGGAGTATCCTTGATGGAAAAAGCCTTTAAAAGACCTTTGAAGTAATACTTTGATTATTCTTAGCCTGTTTTACAACTTTCTTATCCTTTAAAAAGTACTGGGATAGAAACAAAATCGTATATAGCAATGTATTTTCGGAGGTTTCTTTCCTAATGCTAGGCAAAAAACAAACAAAGAGGCAAGACTAATCTATCTCAAATCTAAGTCATTGTCTTTGATTTTTGTAGGTTTTCTTGCAATCACTCTCTCACTTGATAATATTTTTCTCTGCCTGCAAACTGTGAAAAATACATATGCAGCAAAGGAAATTGATTAATGCTCCTCAGGGGAATAGTTCTGGCTTTTAATAAAGTGTTGTCAAATGTAGAATGTAAACAAACTGAAAATTTAGTATTTCTAGCTGCTTAATCATGTTTTGATAGTAACATTGGAAGAAAAACTATATAATAGCAAGTGAGAGTTTTCCCCAAAGAGGCAGGAGTTTAAAGCCAATACAACATTGTCTCCTATCAGTGCTGAACTGGCATCCTGTCTTTTATTTTCTTACTCTTACAGCCTCCACCTTAAACTTGGAGGCAGTATGGTCTGGGAGAATTTACTCAGGAAGTGGGGCTGCTTTCCCCTCTGGACAGCAGAGTTCAACTCTTCCTGCCTGACATAGTGCTTTCTTTTGTATGACAAGAGTGTCCTCATGTCTCCATAAGGCTTCGGTTGTGGTTAGTAGGCTGGGCATAGAGCAGGGATCCAGAATGCTGTTTAGGCAGACTATAGGGAATTTTCTTCCCTTTTATTTTTCTTTCTTTTCTTCTCTTTTTGGTGGTTTCCTTTTTCAGTGTAGGAAGAGACAGTTATCGTGAAGAGAGGCGGAGATATTTGCTCCTTACAGCCATGGGGAGTTGTAGCTACCACAAGTCTGTGCAAATGTGTTCCTCTGCCCTTGATGCTTGGCTCTGCCAGCTTTTGGGACTTGGTGAGAGCACCACATATGCCATGTTTTGGTTCTGGAACCCTTCTTGGCTGTGGAGACTGTAGTATTGGTATTTTGTTTGTACTCTGGCAGAAGGAGTTTATACATCAAAGTATAGCCTCCAAAACCAAGTGCAGTAACTTGCTAAATGTTTATTGTGTCTCTGCTCAGGATAATCTGAGGTAAGACCATAGTTTAAACCCAGCTGAAGATCATAGAAAGCATCTTCAGCTTTGTGTTTGTTAAATCAATTCTGTTCCTTTACAATTCTAGTGGTTGTTTTTTTTTCCTTTCATTGAGAGCAGCAAATATGGCAAAGTACTTGACCAAATGACTGGTATTTGTGGATGTACCTTGGAGCCACCAAGGCTTGGGAAGCTTAGGCAGCTGTGAGATCATGGCTTCTTCTGTACTCTGCCTACCTGGCTGGGTACCTCAGGCTGCATGTTACTGTCAGCACAAAGATTCACCTTGGAGTGGTTATTGTCTGTTTGGGCTGTTGGAAGCATCACAGCTTTTGCAGGTGCGGGATGAAGACACAGAACAGACTTCTGGGGTGCCCACTGTGTGAACCTGTACAGTCATAGTCAACCTGTTTACTAAAGTAGCTCTTAATATCAAGTATCTTCTAAAGAAGCATCATCTGTGGCTATCACACATTGATATTCCTAAGTAAAAAAGCAATCACTGGATACCTTATCAGCTGCTGTTTGTTTCTCCAATTTAACTTGAATCATGATGGACAGAAAAAGCTTTTTGGGTTTTGTTTTGTACTTTTTTCTTTTCATCTTGAGTAAGGAAAACAGCATTTGTAAACACTTTTTCTTTCTTATCTTGGCTTTTAATGAAACAAATCATGTGGTACTGTCACTTCTGCAGTCCCTGCAGTCCTTCATCCTGTGCATACAAAGGACCATATTCAAACCTGTACTGTGCTGTAAATTGCTGCAGAGGCAGTCAGCAGGCACTGACCCAGACGGTTCCTGGTGGTGAGGGAGATGAATGGAAAACTGAGAATCCTGTTGTGGTTGTGTTGTTTGCCTGTTGAAATTGGATGGACTGTTTGAATACTGCATGCTTCCTGATTTCTACCCTCCCTCCCCTTCCCCCAGGATTTAAAATATTTAACTTGCTAAAAGACTTAGGTTTGAAATCCCCTAAGTGGGAAAGTGCTGATTGTAGGCAAGTTCAAGTGTAAAATTGGTTGTAAGTACTTGTGGGGGAAGAGTGCAATGGAGCCGAACAGTACACTGAAAATGAGAGTACTCTAAATCAAAACACGTTTGTTAATTAATGTTCATTGCTGGTTTCTGAGAGCACAGCTAGTAAACACATAATCCAAAGTCCATTTAAGTCAATCAGCAAAATCTTACTGGAATTAATTTGGCCTGGATTTTTAATTAATTCCTTCTTCCTAGATACTTTACCTTATATTTCTGTTATAAGGTGTAGATCTTTTTTCCTTGGATGTTTCATGAACATGATTATATAGTGGTTTTGTGTGACTCAGGCAAACCAGATAAATATCTTAACTATTAATTAATATGAAAATCTATAATTTAACAATTTTGATTCTCAGGAAGGAGCAGATAAATACGGATTATTTTATTTGCATTTATAGGTATTTAAAATAAGTATTAAAAAAGAGGAATTAAAAGCAGTATTTAGGGAAAGCCTAAAGTAAGTTAATATTGCTGCGTATGGTTTGCTTTTGCTTCGTCAGAATTGCTAGATGCTCAGATTAATGTAATTTTTTTCTAAGCTTGTTCTGACCTCTTTGTACAGATGAGGGTTAATCCACTGAAAAATTGCTCTGTTCTGCATTGTGTGCTGTTAAATCTTGCAGAACGGGTTTGGTTGTTGATCATATTCCATCATTCTTGTAGTGGTGTGTAGGTCTGATGCTGTGCCCCGACATCAGACCATAGGGTATCGAGGCATTTTTCTGTTTACCCGGAGCTGTGCTGGTACTGCTGTCTTGCAGTGCTGGAAGCTTGCGCCAGAGCTGTTTGTTTCTTTCCAGCTCTCCACAAATGCACTCTCTCTGGCTCTTCTCCTGCTTGTTTTGGAAGAACATGCTGGATATTTCTCCCCTCGCTACTTCCACATAATTTCTGTTTGCTTTGTGAGGGCCAGGGAAGAAGTGCTGCTCCTTGATCCAGCCTGTGAGCAGGCCCTCTCTTTGGCCTCTGGGGTCCTTCAGGGTTGCTCTGTATTTGGAGCCAGCTGGGCTGTAGCTCCTGTTTGCTGGGGGAGGCAGTTCTCAGCCTTGTGAGGGCTTGGACATGGGGCATTTTGCCATGTGTGGTGTTTCTCTTTAAAACTCACCTAAATAATTAAGCAGGGTTGTGTTTTCTTTTATCTCCCATAAACAAGCAGCTTTTCCTACATCAAAAGATCATCAGTGTGGTGGTGAAGTCAGCTCTCGGAAGGGAGAATATGGCAGATGATTGCCTGGGTGGTCATGCTGTGGCTTATCAGACGTATATACGTGTTTTAGTGCTCTGCTTTGTGGTGGTTACATTGGCTGCAGAGAAATGTTTTCTCCGAGACTCCTATTTAACCAGTACACAGGAGTGGCTCTTTACCTAATGATCATCTCTTACTTGATTTTGTCATTGTTGTGTGCTTACCCCTGTCTGTATTTCCTACGTGCTGCTAAAGTGATGCTTTCAGGATAGGATTATTAACTAACTCATGAGCTTTCCTTTGGTTCTCATTAGTATAGTAGATTAGTGTTGCGCAGGCAATAATTACTTGTGCATACAAACTGAGGGCATATCTTTAATTTTATAAGCATAGTAACTGAGACATGGAAGAAAGAGCATTACTTAGAAGCTGATTTAAAAGACTTGTTTTGAAGAGTTCTTAGTATTATATAGCTGCAAGAATTGATCAGAGAGGGGGTCATCTTGTTTTTCTGACACATGAAGACAAGGAAGAAGAGCTGGGCTTTTTCCCCCTCTAATGTCCTTCTTGTAAATTGCAGATCTGTCTGGTTTGAAATTCAGCTGGTGAAAGATAACACTTAATTTGCACAAGGTGGGGAGTGTTAAGTAACCTTAGGAGTAATCAGGCCCATCAACAATTAAGTCTCTGTTTTATCAGGAAGATGCCTGCTCTTTCCCTGCTGTTTCTGCTCCGAGCTAGTGATGTTCTGCACGCTCATTTGTGGTAGTGGCAGATGGTTGCTAACTCCTCCATACCAGCCATAATCCTTGCAGCACTGAAGTCTAACAGGTGGCATCAGGAGGCTGCCCCCTTTTCCTCCTCTGCATGTTGTTTGCTGGAGCTGCCAGGACTTTCTGAATGCATTACACCAAGCAAGGCTGGCTAACCCATGCTGTGGGAGCGTGTGCCCAGCTTTTGGGCAGCCTTGGGAGTCCCTGCATATGATGTGGGATGGCACCATGGCCTGGTGTTCCTGTGAAGTGAATTGCATTGCAGGAGAAATCCACTTGCATCTTATTCCATGGGATATGGTACTAACTTCTCAGTTTAATCAACCAATCAGCATTTTTACATTGTTTTCCTGGAACCCAAGGTAAAATGGTAATAATATTTGGCTGTGTGATTTTTCCTTATGAAGTTATTTGTTTTGCTTTTTCTTTTAAAAGAGCCTAGGGACTCAGTGGAGGTGTGTGTCTCAGTCCAACTTTGTGTCTGTGACATTGTGAAAATGGATGTTTGCATATTAATATAAAGCAGTTAAATGGGGACCAGTTACATTTATAGTTGGTTTAATTTTCTCATTTTTTGATGCCAGAAGAATGTAAAGGGCTTTTGTGCAAGGACAGTGATGGCCAGAGTGATCTAGCTCATCTGGTTGTGAATGCTTTCTGACTACAATATAATACGTGTCCAGTGCAGAAACATAAATCATAGTTCACAGTGAATCATGTTGTGAAAGCAAGTGCAAATGGTACTGGTTTATTAGCATGTGTCCTTGGGAGTAAATTGAGATGTGTACTGCAGTAATACAAAGAATATGGGGTGTTGGGGGGTGTTTTTATGTATGTGTTAATTTTTCATGTAGACTGGGCAGGTATGGGAGACTGTTCACAGAGCAAAGGAATTAGGTGTGCGTGTTTTGTTTCATCGCTTTCCTTGCTTTATATGCTTGAGTGTCAAGATTTCACAGCACCCATGCCTGTGTAACAGTGCTGGATGTGTACTTAGCATATATTTATTCAGTACCAATTTTTGTAACTCATTGACATTTATTCTTTCTATTCCTTTGTAAGCTCCCTGCTGGTTGCAGCATGGTGTAACTTCTCTTAGCAGGCAGGATTGAAACCGTTGAGTCAAACCACTCATTTGCATGAACCCATCTCCTCTTGCTGATCGCAGGACACATAAATATGGAACAAAATGAACCAAAACACATAAATAGACTCCTGCAGTTACTGATGTTAATAGTAATTTAATTTTTTTTTATTCTAACTCCCCATTCCACCTGCCCAATTATCAGGGTTACAGTTCGCTCATGGCCCCAGTTCAAGAAAGCACTTCAATATTAATCTTAAGGATATTGTTATTCAAGACAAGCCTTTTAATATTTTCCTGGTGTTAAACCCTGTAAGAGCTGGATTTAATCCCTTGTTTGAATTTCAGGTTGTCCTTTTCTATTCTGAATATGGATGCTTTTTAAATCGAAGCCTGATGGGGTAGCTGTGTAAGGGAAGAATACTTCTTTAGGCCTCATTTGGTATTTTGTTTCATAAAGAGGGAAAAAATAACGCTTACCAAGGAAGCTATTTTTCCCCATTTCTCAGTTTCATTTTTTATTACTTATTGTGTTGTTGGTAAGGATACCCAGAGATGTCAGCAGTACAATTGGTGGTTCTAGTGTGAAAACAAAGCACACACAGAAGAGTGCTTTGTCCTCCACCCAGGCAATCCCTTCTGAAATGCTGTGCCCTGGGAAGGGCAGGGAGGCAGCAGGGCTGGCTGGATGGGCATAACAGGGAGCCAGGTACCAGGAGCTGCTGCCCTGTGCCTGCCGTGCACCCAGCCAGTCCTTCCTTCCTTCTGCCAAGCTCCTCGGGGCTGCTCTTCCTTCAAGAGGAAGGCTGCTGTAGGCCAAAATGACCTTGTTTCCCACTGCCTTTACATCTGCTCTGCCCTGCTGGTGTTCAAGTCACTAGATGTTCTGACTGTTTTTCTGATTTAAATCAAAACCCCCTGTGAGTGCAGTAGAGACCCTTGTTTTCCAGTGTGGCTTGAGCTGTAATTGTTTTTAAAATGTCCTCTACTCGTATATGGAAGGATGTTCAGTCGTACCAACTGGTTCTTAAAGAACTGTGTGTTAATTAGGTGGGTCAACAGTTTGTCCTGTTGCTGGGGGTTCTGGTGTTGTTTTTGAAATAAAGATAGAAATATTTGCAGTAATTGTTCTCTTAAGTTACTTTTTGTGCAGTAGAGATGCAGACTGTTCTGGTTTTGGTTTTTTTTTTTTTTTAGTAAGGAATAATGCACCTCAAGCTTTTAGTGTTTTGTGTGCTCAATCAGGTGATCCAGAAAGCATGTAGCTGTGCCATTTATTACCCTCATTCATTGCTCTATTATCCCTATTCTTTGCGGTTAGGGTTTGTAGGTGTTGCATGTGGGTAGGTGATTGCTCTGCAGTTGCATTTTGATTAATGTGCTTATCTGGCTGGAGTGATTTTGCTTCCTTGTTTTTGCACTGCTTCTGTTCTATATTAGACTAGAACCCAAATCACAAAAGATACACGGTGTAGTGCAAAAGTTTGAAATTCCTGAGACTGCTGTGTCATGTTTTCAGTGTGGGAAAGCAGTGAGGATGGGCAGTGTGTTTTGCCCTACTGCTGTCACCCACCCAGGCATGCTGTGTGTGCACAAGGAAACTGTCTTTGTGTAATTTAGAGCACCCTTATGTTTAGTATTTTTTTTTTTCTCAGAAGAAGGGGCAAAAAAGGAAAGGAAGGGTGCTGAGAGGGTGTTCGAGAAGCAGGGGAATGGAGGCAAACTGACAAAGGATTTGTTTTGTTAATGTACTGAGAAGTTCAACTAGATTAGCACATAGAACTTTCAGAGAACTTGGTCTCTTACTGTAGACATTTGTCTTCTGAAATACTGAGGTGTTCAGCTGGAAGGGAAAAACAATGTGACAGAGGAGATTCGGAGAGAGATCTGAGGACTAGGGTAAAAAGGGAGAATCCCGGAAAATAGGTGCTGCTGTCCAAAAAAAGAAGAAACTACCTAGAAAAGGGTATGCAGGAAGATACATAGCAAGAGAGACAGTCTGGAGGGATGGAGCTAACAGGAGAAAGCTGCAGAGTGAGGGCTCTTGGTGGTTTGGAATATAGAAGAAGGAAAGCACTGCAGAATTAAGAAGTTTGATTCACAGGTTTTTGCCTCATGTCCCTTTAAGTTACACAAGTCTTGCAAAATGGAAATCCAGAGGCAAATTGACTCATAAGGAGGAGCATCAATGAATGCACATCGCATTCTGTAAACAATTTTCTCTTCAGAGGGACAAATGCAAGATGCATTTGGTTACAATCTTAGGAGAAGACAGTTGTCAGTGAAGACCTTAATAATGCCTCACTAGTGTAATAGGAAAAATGTGTTCATCATCTAGGGAGTCAGTGCCTAATGATTAATAGCAACATCAATGTGTGTATATATAAAAGAAGTTCATTGCTATATTAGAATTTACTGGCTGAGGAGAAAATTGGTTGCTTCCTGTTAAATATCAAGTTATTGCTACTTTAGTCAGAGTTGTATTTGTAAGTAGGCAGCACTGTTTACTTGTAAAATCAGCATGACTTTAATTTTGTGAAATGCATTTATGGCAGTTTCTCAAAGCTAGATAAATAGAGCTGAAAGAGAACCTGGAATTTTTTGTGTTGTCTCCTTCAATTATCTGTAAGTGAATTCAGTTTGTATTCATGTTTTTCTTAGCCTTATCATGGCTTGATGAAAATGAGCATGCAGAAAGTTCGGGAAGATAAAAAACTGCTTTTAAGTCACATTTCCAAGTGTTTTGTTGATCTATAGTGAAAGACAGACAAACACTGATCTGTGTTTTGCTGGCGCCTGGAATAGCACACTAGTTTCTTTCATGTAACTAAACTCTGGACTTGCTACTTCTTTATTTTATTTGAATGTGCAACACAAAATGAATGAAGTTGTTGTACATGTTTTGAGCTGATATTCTAAAGTTATCATTTCAATTATCAAAATTAGGTTGCTCTCCAAGGGACTCCATGAGTTTTTATTTAAATGTAATTACTTAAGCAACACAGCTCTATGCAAGACAAGGAAGTACCTTGATGAATACAATATGATGTTTTGATGTTTGTTAGCTTCTCAGAATACACTCTGATTGCCAAAGAAGTGTCTCCAGGCATGTCTTCGTGGTTTAGCTTGGAAGGGCAGGATTTATATTACGGCCACTCTGAAAACTGGACAGACAAGTCACTTTTTTGTTGTTTAGGTTTAAGAGTTTGGGTGAGATTTAGCCATCTAGGACTTGAGTGTTAGGATGGGTTTGAGACTGCAGAGGAAGCTGCTGTACATAGAGAGACCGTTTTTGGTTGTAGCTACTTTTCTGAGGTGTGTAAGACATCCTGGCACTTGCTGGCATTGCTCCCCCTTGCTGGAAGCTGCAAGCCCCATGGTAGCAGTGCTGGTGGAGCGGGACTGTTGATTTATTTTTCTCTAGATTTCTTGTATGTAGTTTTTGTATCTGTCATGTTTCTTCCTGAATGGCTTCCCAGAGAAGGCTTTTGGGCTCAGTAAGTGCTGGTGCCTGGGATGCACAACACACAGGCTTTATCATGGGCTCTTCTCTTCCAAGTTCAGGTGACCTTGAGTGAGTTATTTAATATCTTCATGCTTTTGTTTCCTCTCCTACTCTTTGCCCTTTTTTTTTCTTATTTGAGATGGTATCTTTTACTGAGCAGAATGGAAAGCTTGTTAGATGGGTCATCCAAGTATTATTGTAATCTAAATGAAAAAGAGGGATTTTTTTTCCTCTCTAGTTGAATGACTTTGACCATGAAAAGTGCTAACATTGTGTTTGTGCTGTTACTTTACTACTGATTCTTCTTGTTCAGCTTTTCTCTTTATTTTGGATCAGAAAAAGATCTACTTTATCCAAATGCCTGATGCTTCCAGTTGTTGGTCAAAATGTCAGGATGGAGGAAAAAAAGAAGCAGTTCAAAGGTTATTTTTACTGAAATAAAGGGAAACTGAATTTTTAATTTTGGGTCATATGCAATGTTTTTGATGCGTCAAAATAATTGATTCTGATGTACGTGAAGCTAATTATGTTGACATTTTCAAACGTGTGTTGGTTTCCCCTTGCAAGGGAAAGTGAAGTTTGCAAATCAGAGCCAGAAGTTACCTTCCCCCTTTCTGCAAGCTTGAACTAAGGGCAGCGTGCAGGGTTTTCATTCCTTCTGGAGGGGCTGTGGAGCCAATTCCCAGCATTCCAATGGCAGGCCATGAACAGCCACCATCCTTTAGCAGGTTCAGAATGGGAATGGAAACAGGGATTTCCACGACTTTTCATATAGGATGAGAGTAGTGCAAACAGGATCATAGATCCTTCACAGCTGGGGTGGGACCAGGGTTGACAGTAAGTGAACAGTGGCTTGCAAATCTAACATTTATTTGTTAGTGGGCAGGCATTTATTACAAGAGCTTGAAAATTTAATGTGGAAATACTTATAGTTTATTCTGGAACTGCTGGAAGAAACTGTTAAGAGGTATTTTTTCTTGGTGTACTGTTTTGCTGAATCTGAAACAAATAAGCCCAGCATTTTCAAAACATTTTTTCTTTTGTTGTGGCAAAAGTGTTTGGGAAAATCCACCCTGTTATTTCAGTTACTCTGAAGTGCAGATTTTGACAAAGTGAACTGTCTAAAACAAAAGCTGAAAAATATTGTCTGGTTCTCATTTTATAGAGAAATTCCAATTGTATTTTCTACTGGCTATGCATTTTGTAAATTAATTCAGTGGTTACATGAATTAAAAATAAGACCGTCTTTTAGCATAAAACTGTGATAATGTAAGAAAACCTTTTCATTTCCATTGACTTTCCCTGTTTGTGGTACACGCAGCACAATAGTCACAGAACAGTAACAGTGAACTGATTATCATTCACAAAATAGCTGAGACTGAGGAGTTAGAAATATGGACTAGGAATGACATTTATAGTGTTGGCTGTGAAATACTCATGGAAATCTACTTCTCCATAAATATTAATTTGACATTGGTTTAGGATTTAATAAGTGGAATGACTCAAGATGATAAAGATGCTTTATTACATCTAGATAGCCTTAGGAAATATTTGTCTGCCATTAAAAAAAGTTACGAAACAAATATGAAAAGATTTTAAGTTATGAAAAGTAAAAGAGGATTGAATATAAAGGTAATTGGTATTTAGAGCATAAAAAGCAGAGTCACATATTTCTTTTTAATTTGCATAAATGGAGTCAAAGCCTATTCTGAATGACAAGGGAATAAGTCTTTATTTCTTTCCATATTTGTCACATGTTTTAAAGGCACCTGTGCTCTGAGTTTAAGAATGCCCATGTGCATAAGGACAGGCTTTGTTCCACTGTAGCACATGTAAAAATGCTTTAACTGAGAAACCAAAATAACTTGGAGGTGACCTTTTGCTTCAAGACCTGACTGCTTTAAAGACAAGTTAGGAATCGGAATCCTTTAGGTTGGAAAAGATTTTCAAGATTATTGAGTCCAGCCATTAACCCAACACTGCCAAGTCTACCGTTAAACCATGTCCATAAGTGCCACATCTATATATTTTAAATACCTTGGGGAGTGGCAATGCACCCCCTTCCTTGGGTAGCCTGTTCCAGTGCTTGACAGCCCTTTTGGTGAAGATATGTTTCATAATATCCAATATAAAACTCCTCTGATACACAACTTGGCCTATCACTTGTTACTTGACAGAAGAGAACTTTCCTCTTTAAGTGGACCTGCAGACTTTCTGAAGTGAGTTTGTTGCAAATGGAACATTCCCAGAGAGAGGAATGCTTCCAGAACTGTTCTTCATTCTTTGTCTCCTTCTGTTGATTTTTCGTGCCACGTTATTTCATGGCATCCTGTGGGTCATAGGTTTGTTGTCATTGTGATGATACTCATCTTTGTAAAATAATAAAACTTAATTTTTTGACAGCAGGAAAAGAAAATAGATCAAATTGTTGATAGCTAGTCCTTCTTGGCAGGAAACTTGTACACAAGATAAGTCCTCAAATATAAACTAGACTCTTATCTTAGGGAGATTTTGGGTTTTTGATATAAAAAGGTTAAAACTGTATCAAGCTGTTGTTAACTTTTCTATTCTACAGCCATGAGTACTTTTTTTAAGGCACATGGTACTACGTGTCCTTTAAAAAGAAAAGAAAGAAAAAAAAAAACCCAAGTCAACCCAAACCCCTAAAAATACTAAAAAGTTAAAATGTTCCTGCAGTGTTCCTCAGTGTAGCTATTTTGGTTTGATGTTTTAATTATAGCCCAAAGGCCTCCACATCCCTTTAAACCTGGTATTTATATAAAGCAGATAATTGTATTTTATTCTTGAGAGCTTGTAGTCCAAGAGAGCAGACAAAGCAGATGTTTGAAGCAAGCATGGGGACTGGGGTCACTTCAGCTGAACCTGCACACTCAGTACTGCCAGTACTGGCTTGTACCATAACCTCTTAGTAGGGCAAGGTGCAGTTGATCCTGTTGCTGTAGATAAATGATTTGAACTTGTTTTCATATGAGGAGCTTGTTTGTTGTAGAGGCAGACAAAGCTTGGGTCCGGCAGGACATCGGTTTGTCTGAAAATTCATTGCTTGCTTATTGTGCTTTCATCGTATAGATTTTATTTTTTATTTCTGGACTTCAGTCCCTGGGGTTCAATTTCTTCTTGCTGGGCCAAAGACATTTACAAAAAGATTTTGTTGCTAGTCCCAACTAAAATAGCTCAACCTTGTGAGAATGTGGAAGCGAGGTAACAGCTGCAAGATCGCTCCATGAGAAAAATCCTTCCAGCTATCCAAGGACAAGTCTAGTATGATGGGAATGCCTGGAGGGGTATTCTACAAAGACAGTCCTTTTTAGCTTGTGAATTTTTAATAATTTTTGATATCTGATGCATAACAGTTGGACAAAGTTGGTTTTCTTCAAAACCCTAGGAAGCGTTCCTCTAAAAAGGTAAGAAATGCAATGATAGGAGCTTCACTGTGAAACTGCAGTTAAAGGCAAACCATTTATGTACTACTGAAGGCAGCTAGTGAGCTAGTTCTGAGCATTCTCCTTATTTAGTTTACTTTGAATAAAACTAATGTGACTCATCTACACAGCATCACCTTGCAGGGAAACACACCTTTGTTGCCAGTGAAGGACAGTGATCAGTTCCTCTACTGAAGAGCCCAGTATGATGTACTGCAACACCCAGGTTGTTGCAGTTCTGGGTGCTGTTGCCCCTTCACCCCTGAGGATGATATTTTTTGTTACCAGTGTGGGAGAAGGGCTTAAGATGGTTTCCATTTGATTATGAAATTTAATGATGTTTTCATTTAGGAGAGGAAGAAAGAGTTTTAGAACTAGCTTAGTTGTGTTTTGAGGAAAAAAATGAGCCTGACACATGCTCCTCTCAGCTGTGAAACATAGTTGGCTGGTCCCCTGTTCATATCCTGGCAGTGAGAGCTAGTGATCTCTGAAAACACTAAGGAACAAAAGTTACTGCAGGATCAGAAATCCCAGCAATGCCTACTTTGGTTCTTGACTTCTTGTTCCAAAAAAGAACTTTGTAGAAATGTGAGAAGAGTCTGCTCCAGCAAGCCATTTGTTGCATTTCGTTATTGCGTGCTTTGAATGAATGCTGAACTTGATGTAATTTTGTTTAGCATATTAGTTTTTTTTTCTGGTTTTGCTCCCACTTCTACCTCCTCTGAAATCTGGATGCAATATATTTGAATATAGCTGTTTAGAAAACTTATTTCTCTCAGAACACCATCTTAGCACGAAAATGGAAGCCAGGTAGAGGTAAATGTGAATAAACTATAGTGCAACAGGTAGGTAGTTCCTATTTTGGACAGGGTATAAAAAAAGCCATAACTGCTTGTTCTTTTGGTTTAATTCACTGTTAAATGATTTCATGATCCACTTACGGTATGCATGACTGAATTATTTAAGAGAGGAAAACCCTAGGGACAGTGTAGCTCAGAAGTGAGTCTTTTATCTCCAGGTTGAAAGTTCAACCAATTTGTAAGGTTGTTTTAGCATTTGGTGAACTGGAAAGCCAATGCTGTAGTTTGGCTAAGGTTTAGACTTACAGCAGGGCTCTCAGGCATCCAGGTGACGGCTGAGGGTGGCTGGGGCACTGAACACTTTGCTCCTCTTTCTGTTTGGGGTGTATTGAATTGGAAATGAGACTGGGATGGTATTTTGAACAAGCTGTGTGACTTGGCTGTCAGTTCAGAGCGCAGTGGCTGGAGGAGAGAGGCTCTGTTGTGACAAACACCAATCCTTGTTTTGATAAAGTATGAAAATAATACTTTAAATATAACTGAAAGTAGCTTTTACCTTCCCAGTTACACTGCTCTACTTTTCAGTCTGCAGGTTAATTTTAGGATTTATAAAGTATTTTTCAAGTAAAGTCTAAATATGAAATCTTCTAAGGGGCTCCTTCTTCAAGTAGATCGGCAGAGTATGATGTTCATAGGTGATGCTTTTAGCTTTTCCCCAGACAAAGCTTTTTTTTCTGTATGTGTGGTGGTCCCACTCATATTTGGGTTTTTTGATACCAATTTATTTATTAATCTTTGTGGAAGCAAAGAGTATACTTAGAGGTGGCAGAAAATCACTGTTAGTATTAATCTTCAGATTAATAGTCAAAACAGTGGGGAGAGCCATTTGAAATAAACACTTATTTTCCTTCAAATTATGATGAGATAAAGCAGTATCAAGCCATGGAGAAGACTACAGTATTCAGACCTTAAACAGTGGTCAAGGAAAGTCTTTGGTGTTTCTCAGAATGTTTTGCCATCTGATAGATTTTAATCTAGGTCTCTCAAGTACAAGAGCCATCAAAAATTTGGTGATACTTCTGATTACAGGGTTCAGTATCTTTTTTTTTTCCCCCCCTTGCAAAGGATCTCCTTCAAAATAAAACTTAATTCAAGTAATGCTGGGACACCAGTCCAGTCGTGTCCTGTACCACTTCACTACCAGTTTGACATGTAGAAATGAATTAACTTCTTCAGATTTTATAGCCGATACAACACATGCATGCTTGCTTTGTGAATCCATTCATGCATGCTTTGTGAATGTGATGCTCTGGGTGTTAATGAGTATATTATTGTTTATCTTGTTGAAACCAGGCATGCTAGGATTTACTGTTGGAGAACTGATTTAAAAGTAATACCCCCAAAATCAGTAATTTTGTTGAAAAAACCTAAACCAAATGAACAAAAAAACCCCAAAAAACAAAACAAAAAACCCAAATGCATTATACTTGTATTTATATTAAATTTTAAAAATGTGAAGTGCCAGATTGATAGAAAGTGTTCATTCTTTATGTTCTGCTTTTACACAAAAAGGGCAAGACAGACTAAAACATTCACTGAACTCTTAAAACCCAACTAAACACCCCAAAGTTTCAAACAAAAACCCCAAAAAATTTCCAGAGGCTTCTGCTGTGGAGACCAGAGAAAAGGAAAGTAGTTGGTAACACTTTAAGAAGACCCCTATCTTGAACATGAAATGAAAATGTTAGCCTTATATCTTGTGCTTTTTTTAAACCAGGTTAGTTGAAAGATGTGGCTTGAGCCATACACACAGTTTGTAGGCTTGGATGCTTTAGAATTGCGTGTACCTATTGAAATAACTGAGAATGAAGAAGTCAGGGATTTACACAGATCAAGAGGCCTGTTAAGTAGAAAAGCTCTATGGCTTTTTGTGTTGTAGAGAAGAAAAATTGTAGTGTTGAGATAAAAGGAGTTTACCTACTACTGGTTTTGCAGTGAAGGGTTTATTGACTTTTCACAGACATCAAATAAGTGTTCGTTTGCTTTTTAATTTATTGCCATGCTGATGAGCTTCTGGAGGGGCCTCTGTCTCAGTGCAGAGCCCAGGCAAAGCTGTCCAAGTGCTAGTCTCAGTCAGCAGCCCCACACAGACTGGCACAGAGCCTGGTTATTCTAAGTACAGAAATGGGCTTGGCCATCAGCATCCCTTGGATAAGTCTGCTTTAGCAAAAAATCATGTTAGGAAGGTATTTCTGAGAATTCCTTTGCCCATTTGGATGAAGCAGTTTAGAGGCAAAGGCAGTCAAGTCTACTTTGCTTGATGATAGCCCTAAATTGCAGCTAAAGCTCTATGGCCCCATGAGCTGCCCCTTCAGGAGAAGGTACACGCCCTGCTGATGCTGTCCCAGGACTATGAAATACCATGAAGCACGGCTAGGAGAGGACCTTAGAACAGAAGTTTTGCAAGCAATATTATTGTTGTGCTTTATCTGCCAACTTGTCATGTGTGAGACCAGCCCTGCTGGTTCTGGGAGAAGATAAAACTGAGACATTTCTGAGAAATGTGTGTGCACTCACTTGTGTATACAGAGACCTGCATCAAATGGTTTTTCCATTTTTGGTGATGGAGTTTCTGCCAGACCATTTGGCACACGTTTAATCGGGGATTAAAAGAGAAAGGAAATGTCCTTGTAAAAACTTCAGCAGTTAGGAAACACTTTGAAGTTCCATTGCTGTTGCTTTCTTCTTTGATCTCCAGATGTACCAGTCATTTTTATTCCCACGTGCTTATTAATTGCTTTTATATTTAATGTTTTAAGGGAGAAGACTGTTTTACCTTTAATCAGCAGTGAAAGTGCTGTAGTCCCATCAGTTTGCTCCAGAGGAATAGAACTTACTTAGGAAATATGATAGCAAGTTTTAGATTTTTTCCTAGAGAATACTGGCACTGTAGTTGTCACTTGTCATAGTGAATCCACAGCTTGCATCCAGTTCCTTCTTCAAGGTTTTAACCTTGAGATTGTTCATTACAGTACCTCATTATAAAGCATTACAATTTGTATTTACTTTTTCAATGACAGGGACTTCCCCACAGTGAGAAAACTATGGAAATATCCAAAATTCTCACGTTTGGTTAAAAAAAAAGTGGGGGAGGCAGATGTTATTAATGCCTTCTGCTACAGTGATTTGTGTCCTGGATCTGTCACACTTGCAGTGTAATTCTGAAGTATTTGCAATGTAAAAGGGTTTATACAAGCTTAGCACAAAGCTAAGACTTTATTAACAGTTGTAGAAACCAAAACAGAAGGGAGGGAAATGGAGGTGCAATTCTACCCAGTAAAATTTTGGTTTGTTAAAAAAGAAGTGTTTGGGTTATTAAAAAAAACATTGTTTTTTGAGGCTCCTCCCACTGTGTCACCAAGACTACTGACTTAAATACAATTACACAACGCCCTTCACTCTATTTGGAACAACTTCGGAGTGACTGTGGACTTGCACTAACAATTGTGTAGAGATTTCAAATAGTTCATGCTTTCAGATCTCACAGTTTGAGGGCTACGACCTTATTTTTCTAACTAAAACTTGCAATTATGAGAGTGGGAAGGTGCTGGAACAGGTTGCCCAGAGAAGTTGTGGATGCTCTATCCCTGGAAGTTTTTAAGGCCAAGTTGGATGGGGCTTTAAGCGACCTGATCTAGTGGGAGGTGTCTGTCTGTGGCAGGGAGGTTGGGATTAGATAATTTTTCAGGTCTCTTTCAGACCAAACCTTTCTTGTGACTCTATGATTAATTTTTTACATCATCACATCACTTAACGAGCTGTGCTTAGATCTGGTCTTCCTACTCTGAATTTATAGTTCTTTGAGGTGACTTCTTTCCCTTTTGGAATAAAAGGGCAATAGTTTAAGAATATTTCTGTAACATTTTTCATGCAAGCAATGCAGTTCACTTTGTGGTGCTTGAAAGCCAATAAATAGTCCTGGCTTTTCTTTGCAACGGCAGCATGCAGCAGTTGGGGCTGTTTGCCCTGAATTATAACACAAACTGCGGGACTTGATAAGAAGACACTGTGTGGGAGCAAGATAAAATTGTATCCTTGGGATTATGCTAAAAATACATGTGTGAAAATGATGTTTTCATGGCACAGTTTGATTTAACCTGTCCTTGAAGATACCACTCCTCTTATAGCCTGGTACCGTTTTATCTGGCTTCACAGATGACATATGGGGAAAATAAAGCACAGTGATAATGGCCAGTGTCCTGTGTATCTGAAGCTTTGCAAGCAGGAGTTGCACACTGTTTATAACCTCAGGCACTGCATGATTTTTGTACTTATCCCTGTTTGTCAGACCACAATTCCCACTGAGCCTCAGAGCGTGTTCAAACTCCTCTCTTAGCAGCAATAGAGGAAATGTCTGTTTTTCAGAGCATGTTGTTGGAGCATTGCCTCTGTACCTGTGTTCTGTAAACTGTGTTCAGTTGGCTCAAAGTTGAGCTAATGTTATGCAAACAAATAGGTACAGGAACACTCCAAAATAAACATAGCTTTTGTTTTGCACTAAAAAGAAAAAGCTAATTAGAATATTTGCTGCTTGGAGATTGATGTATAAAAATCAGTACAAAGTAAGAAAAGTTTAACTCCTCATTGTAAATCATGTTGTTTACTCTTGTGTAATCACCATTATACTCAGAGTCCTATGTATCTTAAGTCTTTCCTAGGGTCTGGGGCATGTGTGAATTTTCTTATAAAGACTAAGCTGTCACCTAGGATCCATTTAGTCTGGGAGATGGAGCAGAAACCTGCATGTCTCATTCTGGCTTTACATCTCTGGAACATCTCATATAGACAAATGACATTGTGTTTTCTAGTTGTTAAAAATGGATAGTCTCACCTTCTAGGGCAAGCTAGACTACTAGCTAGACTTCTAGGGCTAGCTGACTCCTCAAGTCAGCTCATAGAATCATAGAATATGCTGAAACAGAAGGGACCAATTCTTAAAGGATTTTTAAACAATCTTACTATATCCTTTCACTTCATTTTTTGTTTGCCCTTCCTGTAAGGGAAGCTCTGTTTCTGTTTAAATACTTTTGCTGGTAGGAAAGAGTAGGATTTGCTTGTGTCTCTTTTCCAGTTTGATTTTGATTTGCTCTCTATTCCTATTCATTCTCCTTCTTTCTCTGCCTTACCCACAAAACAGTCAGTCTGCTATGAAACAAAAATTAAAGATTATGAAGATTAGAATGCAGCAATTATTCAAAGCCTTTCTACAAGAGCTATAATAAAAATTGAAATCCTTTATGTAACGTGCTGTATCCACTGAAGTTATTCTTTTAAATAAGAAAACAGGCTTTTACTGTCAGCATTGTTGTGCTTGGTGAGATGCTGTCAATTTGGATGAATCCAAAGGGGTCAGGTCTGTGATGAGCACCCCTAGGGCTATAAAACTCATGAGCACTATATAGAACATGTTTCTAAATGTTGTCCCAGAGTGAGTAGGGCACATATTCATTAGCTGGAAATGGATCATGCCTTTAAATTTTCTCATTGCTGAGCTATTTTATTTTGTCCTAAGCAGTGAGCAAGAAGTGCTAGAGCAGGGTCTGGTGGAAAGCAGGAGTGAATTGGCTGAAATTACTGTGAGGAGCAAGTGCTTGTTTAGCTTGGTTGTTTAAAAGCATTGTAAATGTTTCTCAGGAGAGAAACAGTCAAACACTATCTATTTAGGATAAAGCAAGTCTTCCTGGCTTCACCACCTCTAAAGCAGCCTGGGCTGCAACTTGTGTGATGGCAGTAGCACCATGGGGCAAAAAGGGATCTGAGGGGTTGGCAGTGATTAGAGCTGAGCAGGGCAGGGAGTTGGAGCCTGCCAGCTGATTTCAGCCTGTGTCTATGGGTGCAGACACCCAGTTCATGGACTTTTATGGGATTTGTTGAGAGAAAAGCAAGGTTTTTTTGTCAGACTTACACTTCAGACTGCCACTGGAAAAAATACAGGAGCCTAGATGTTAAAAGAAGTTTGAAAACCATTGTTTATGCATAGCTGTTTCACTATCACAATCCAAAAATCATCCTATTCTGCTTCCATGAGACGTTCATCTGTGGGAGAGAAGTGAATATAACATTTGTGCTGCTCTCTCCTGCTTATCATCTGAGTAAATCTCTTCTGAGGTTTTAGTGGGGCAAAGGCCAAGATGCAATCAGGTTTTGCTTAAAGGAATAAGGGATCAGTCTGACTCAGCATTTTTGTTTCTAATGATGTGCTTGCACTCTGGCCTCTTCAGGCACCTGGTTTATGCTCTAAGCAGTGTGATAGCTTGTACTTAGACTTAATCTCTGTGCTGTTTAATTTAGCATTCAGGATATTTTTTAAGACCTGTGTCAAGCATTAACTTGTTCCACAGGCTGAGAATGACTGGATTGTGGATGTGGTTGTAGCTGCTGATATGGTTTTTGTTTCCCTGTGGGACAGGAGAGGTCATTCAAATGCTGCAGTAAATGTTGAAAAACCTGAAGCTTGGTTCCTGATAGATTTCCCACTCCCACATTACATGCCCTTTGAGATTCCAGTTTTGCTAGGAGTCATGATTATTTGCCAGCTACTTTTAGAACTCTCTTGATCCTCGTGAGACAGATTCTGGCACAGCTCGTCACACTGGAGGTAGCTCCTGGCTTCTTGTGTTGGTAGGTGCAAATTATCCAGTAGTATCTATCTTAAGTGAGCAGTATTCCTGAGAAGCAGCTTGTTTGTATGGAATCCTACTTCATGTTTTTGGAATACTCTCTTGTCATCCTGAGTAACATTACTGAATCTCAAGGCAAAGTTGAATTTTCTTTAGTGCCTTCTCTGCATAGTACCAAAGAGCTGAAGGCATCTATAGCTGACAGGCAGTTTTGTCTTTTGATTTTGGAGTGCTTTTTTTCAGGAATGGGGAAGTGAGAAGCAGAACCTTTTCAGAGAAGGATGAAAATTCAATTAGTTGAGGTGGTTAGTTTATAGTACAGCTTGCAGCTTTTACTTCCTACTTATTTGTTTGACCTCCTCATCATCTTGCCAGTTTGGTTGCAGTCTTGATTTTGCAGTTTCAAAATACAATGAAATGTATTGTGTTATCCCACACAATGTTTACTTGGTTATAATAACAGTTTGTCATCGATTCTAAATTCCCCATTGTAACATAAAATGCAATAATGTCTGCAGAAGAATTAATCATGTGAAGGAGGAGGCAAAACCAAAAGCCATGGAACACCCAGTAGGCCAAATCAATTTGTGGTCTGTTTTTTATTTGCTAATTTTTTCTGGGTTTATTTCCTCTTTCCATTATTACTGTCTCCTTGTGGTTTGACAGAAGATGCTAGGATGGGAAGGATCCAACTTTGATCGAGGTCTATCAGCTGCCTCTAAATTGTTGCAAGGCAGTTGTAAATATAGCATGGCCAGCACTTGTGGTATATTTTATACAAACTGAGTATCCACCATCTCTTTGTTAGTTTTAGTGGTTTTTGGAAGTTTGCCTCATTTTCTGGCACTGCTGATTTAGTTTCAAAGGCTGTACTGAATCCCTTTTTTGTTTAAAAATATCTTAAGGGGTTAAAATATTAATGTATTATAATTCTGTTATACATCTTCTGAATAAATCTTCTGTGACACAGGTTTGTTCAGGTTTACCTACAGAAGCAATCAAAAAAAACCACATTTCTTTCTAAGGGCTGTTGTAGTTTAGTTCAATCACAGTATGTAGCAATTTGGCATTTCACTGAATTGTATGCAATCATGTAGGCACAACTCTATCTCTTGTGTGTATTTTCTGCAGCCCTCTGGATTTCTTCTGCTTAGAAAATCTGCCTCACTGTTCATTTGCAGTTGCAAATAGCTCCATTGCAATAGCACCCAGAGGTGCTTCAATAGAGCAAATACAACTTATTAAAAGGTGACCATAAATTAGTAGGCCTTCAGAGTAGATTTAGTGGTTTGGCTGTATTCCGACTGAAATTAAAATCATAGGATTGCCATTAAGTTTATTTAAAAAGTACGCTGTGGAGATAAGAAAAAAAACCAACAAAACAAAACCCAAAAAAAACCCATAAAATGTAACCCCATAAAAAGTAATAACTGCTGTTACTAAAATATAGATGTTTTACATCCTACATTGGGAAGTAATTTTTGCCAAAAACAGAAGTGCTAGAGGCTTCCACCAATACATTAGGGACTTCCCTAATATTGATTTTTACAGGAAGATACTCAACTACTGCAGTAAAGAGGAGGAAAAGTAATGCCAGTTACACTGTGTGACACATGGGTTGCTAATTATTTAGAGCATGCTGGGAGGGAGGTTGGGATTTCTGGCTATGCTGAAAGAAGTGAGGAAGAGTGATGGTGGCAGACACAAGATTAGTGTCCAGGAAGCGATACTGAACAAAGGCTGTGGAGATTGCTGTGCCTTAGCAGGAAGTAGATGTGGGCTCTCTCCTCGAAGGTCTGAGAAGCACTGTGTGTGGAGCAGCAGTGAATTCCAGGCATCAAATTTTCTTCCCTGGTGCTCACTTGCACTGGCGGAGCTACGGAGTGATGGGTGCTGAGTGTGGGCAGAGATTCTCAACACCGGTAAATGAGGAAGTCTGGAAAAGCACAGCAAAATGACTGTGGGGGATTTAATGACTTTTGGGTAACGGTGTTGTGAAGAATTCATCTGCTTGCACTTGCGCAGGGCTCTCTGTAGTAATACAAGAGCATCATGGTGAGGGCAGAGGAATCCCAGTTGTTGGAATACTACTGTTCCTTGGTAAATCATACAGATGCCACTGAGGAGTGTTACTGTTGTACAGGACTTGTGCAAAAGTCAGTCAGTCTGGACTCAGGATGGCCTGATGGGGGAATAACAAGAGAAATGTTTTGAGTGGATAATAACTGTCAGCCTTCAAATTTGATGGTTGGTCTGTGTTGGAAGGAAGTACAGACATCTGCAGTGGGAGAGAGCTGTTGTGTACTTTGTCCAGGTCCTCAGTTTGGCTGAGGTTTCCACAGTCCCAGGCAAGTATGGAGACCTGGCTTCCAGGCTGGTACAAGACAGCTTGCAGATCATAGCCTATTGACAGGAATTGCAAGTGCACTTAAAGGTGGGCAAAATAGCAAAATATGACAGCTTGAGACATGAGGAATGTGAATAAGACACAATGAAATTCAAGCCTTGTCCATAATCAAGTGTATTGTGTGGTTCTCTACAGAAGAAAGCTGAAGCAGAGATTTCAATGGGGCAAGACATTTGACATGCAACAGTGGTGAAGGAGACTTGGGTCAAAGTTAAATGAGAGCCTGCTTGTAAACTTACAGGCCTGGTTTATAAAGCTGTGGTATCTGCATTTAAAACACTGTTTTATTTCTATGCTTTTTCAGTGTCAGAATGACACAGATTAACTGGAAGGAGTTTAGATAAGAAAGCAATAAATAATTAAAATGTTGTAGGAGAGTCTGAAGAATGAAGCAAGTGCAGATTGGCAAAGTTTGGCAAAGTGTAGACTGTGGAAAGCTATAAATCTACACCCATTTGAGTGTAATAGCAAGAAAGGGAGTGTAGCATTGCTGCTGCGTATGTGTGAGCACATTGTTCTGGCCAGTGGCTGTGATAGAACTTTGTAAGCCTGGCTCTGCAGGGCTCTGCCTGAAGAAATCAAACTGCAGGAGCAGGGCCTGCATGAAGCCAAAGTGCAAACAGTCATGAAGGCAACAAACAAGATGCAAAGCTCAGGGAATAACAGCTGCTAGAGACTGAAATGAGAGTAATTCTACTGTTTAAAATGGTTTAGCTTTAGAATTAGGCTAGAGGAGCATGATCATATACCAAATATAGAGATGAATCACATGGAGGAGATGAGGATTAAAAATCCCCCAAAAGCAGAAACTGGGAAATGCAGGAGATTAGACTTTAGCTTTTTATTCTTTTGCATGAAGACATTAGCAGGTACGACTTATGGTGCTATATAAAATATTACTTGGTGTTGTTTTAATGTTTCAGAGTTTTCTTGTGGGGTTTTTTTGTTTGATTGATTTTGTTTTGTTTTTATTTACAAGCTGGAAAATGGACAGGGTTAGATTGGATATACAGAGCTGCAATTTCATTACTGAACTGAGCTGTGCTCTCATAGATTGAATGGGCTTTTCCTTAGGAAAGTAATTAAGGAAAGAAACAGACTTGATAAAATACCACAGTGATTTCAATTTTTTTTTTTTTTTTAAGTTTTATGTTGCAGTGTATCTTGATTTAAATTAGCAGTATAAGTAATCTTGATGATAAAACTCCTGCTGTGGAGACTGTGAGTCTTGAGGCTGTCCAAGAGGTTTCCTCTGTTCTGCACAGTTTGCCACTGGTAAGGTTTTATTTGTTTCCTAACAAAACAATGAAATTAAGAAATCCAACTCGAGAGCAAACAAGCTTTTCTGCTGGCTCCAAAGACTGTGTTGGCTGCTGATGTTTATTTAGGATACGGCCAAGGGCTTCTGGTGCTGCATTTGGGGAATCCTGCAGGGCTCTGCCTGCATCCACCCAGTGGTTCCCTGAGACTGCCTGCCTTTCATGGAGCTGGATTACAGCCACATCATAAATCCTTCCTGAAGGCACAGAGCTGGCAGAGCCCCTAACACTGTACCCACATGGCAAAGGCACCTGCAGCTTCAGGAGGAGAAAGAGGAGGAAGCAAGATCTCCATGATCTTCAGATAACCTGTGGTTTATGGTACACAAGGCTCTTTCTGATTGTCTGATTATACAGAGAAACTAAATCAGTGCAGTAGTCTTTGGTCTGGTAATGCTGTACAGGGCTTGAGTAATGCTGCCTCACATGGAGACTCCTGTGATCTGCTCCCCAGAACGATATTTGAAGCTCTGAGAAGTCATCTCTTCCCTTGCAGTCGAGGTCAAGACAATGAGTGGCTTGGCTTGAAGAAGTCTTTTAGGAAAGCTGGAATGGCGCTGATGAAAGCAGAGCCTGAAGTGTTTTCATATCAAAAGCAGTGACTCTTGGCTAAGCTACTCTACAAGATAAGATTGAATCAAAGCCATTCCATATTTGGAGCAAACTCCAACACCTGTCTGTCTGCCACAGCCCCTGCACTGTTGTCATCTGTAAAGAATAAAGGGAAATGGGGAAAAACACATTTTGGGAAAGCAGAGAGAAGCCCTGTATCAATCTGAACACCCATACTGGGTCTTCAGCTGCACAGTCTGAGATTCTGTATGCACTGGCTGTCAGATTTATGTAGAGATGAGACCTTATATGGTATATTTACCAGTTCAACTAAATGAAGTGCAATCTACTGCTGCCTGGACTTTCCTGGATATTTGGCTGAGGAAAGAAGGGAGCAGAATTACTGACTTTGATCAAACATCTGTTCCATTGCTGTGGTTGTGAAGGAGATGCTGGTTCTATGCTTGTGGGAAACCTGACCTATGCCTAAAATTTATGGTGCCTCAAGACCCACCCTCTTTGAAAGGCTTCCCAGCGATTGTCATGATCTAAAATGCCCCCTCCTCAGATCATAAAAGTGGGGCTGGCTTGAGAACTCTACACTGATTTAAATGCCATTAGCTACTGAGGACAGCCGGCTGTGGTTTGGATCTGGAGAATGTTTTGTGGGGAACCACCTGTAGGTAACCTGTGAATTGTTCTGCGTCTCTGATTAATATAGTGAAGGGAAGGGCACTTTGAGGATATTGGGATGGAGCTGCTGTCAGTCTCATGCATCTCCAGTCTGCTTGTGGAAACACTGGCAAAATCTTAAGAATGTGGCATTTGCTGCCAGTATCTCATGATTCACAACAGAGCCAATACTTCTGAGTTGGGCTGGATTAGGTCCTTATAAACCAGCAGAAGTCTTGGATGTAGCATGTCATTGTAGTCCATAAAGTTCACTGGGGTATTACTTATCCTTTATGCATAGAGGAGAACTCAGTTGGCCTTTTTGGCAAGTTGCTTGTTTTTCTGACCTCGAGATCTAACACTTTGGTTTCTTTATTTTGAACTAACAGTTGCAGTCATGGTGATGTACACAGAGATTCAACAACTAGTAGCTTGCAGAACTGCATATCATTTGTGCTGATAAAAGATGAATTATTAATGGCTCAGGTTAAAGGAGTTCACATTGTAGTTACCATTGGTTTGAGTTGGGTTCCCCCCTCCCCCCTGGTTCGTTATTTTTAAGGTAAGTAGGATATGTGTGCTATACAGGAGGTATTCGTGTTGCTTGCTCATAAATTTCCCTCACATTCCTCAAAAATGGAGCAGTTAGATGACCTCAGGATGTTGTTTTACCCTGAAAGACACTGTTGAGACTTCCACTGTATGTTGCTACTTGGCAATCTCTGACTTGTTTAGTGGGTGTAAAAACTTCATACTGATGAAACTGCCGACAATAAATTCAAGAACTGGAACGTTTTTGTTTGCTGCAGCTTCCCCTGTTAGGATCAGCTTTGTTCAATTTGGTTTGGTGCATATTGCCAAGGGGAAATCTAGGGATGCTGGAGTGTGTGAAGTGTGTGTTTTGAGGGTTCTGGAAAGCTTAGGTATTTATAACAGATGTATGTATTTTAGAACACAAAAAAATTAGTGTGCTTTTCATTTAAATGTTTTGTTTAGTGAAACCAAAATAGAAAAGGAAGATAATGTTGGCAGAGACCAGAAGTAAATAGGATTGTATCACATCAAAATTACACCAAATCGGGATAGGCTGCCGAAACAAATATTTATAATGGAAAGAACGCAAACTTGTGCCTGTTGGAACAGGCTGTGTTCAGGCCTTTTTTGGGACTTGCAAGGTGATTGAAGGGAAGGAGGACGAAATGGTTTATGTACTCTGTTTCGCAGTTGCTTATACTGTTTTTAGACAGCGCAGGAAAAAGACCCTTCAATGCCAAAGCTTAGGAATTTTACCCAAAGAAAATCCCACAGGCACAGATAGTCATGCCTTGATCCAATAAACTAAGCGTGTCCATAGTTTAAATGTTGTTGTAATGTGTTTTAAAATTACGCGTATGTTGAGGGAATCTGCTGGACTTGGGGATTGGTGCCAACCCAGGAGATTATTTGAATGCAGCCACATGGAGTGTAGCCCACCCACCACTCTGCATTTGTACAGGAGGAACCATGGTCCAAATGTTCGCATTTGAGGGTAGAGAACTCCCAAACGGCGATCAGGTTTTCCATGGCATTTGCAGGATCCAAGTACATTGTACTCTGTCAGAGTTTTTACTGTGACTAAATGCTCTGGAGCTCTTGGAAGCAGCCAAGACGACTCCAACATTTGCTTAAGGATTAGCCCTTCCCATCCTTCAGCTCAGACTGTTAGCATTAAAAATCACCAAAAAATCTCTTCCTTGCAGTGCCAGATTAGAAAGGATAATTTATTAGCAGTATTTCTTTATAAAAGGATAATTTATTAGCACCTTTTTTAAAAAAAGGGAATTTGTTAGTTCATATTTTGGATTTTTCAGCTTGTTGCTGAGATGTTTATTATGATGTAGGTTTGCTTTAGTTAGTGGTATCAAGTCAAAGCTCAGTGGCGTGAAGGCATGAGCAGTTACCTCATATATTTATTGTTTTGAAAATGCCAAGCAGAAATGATAGCTGTTTAACTTTGTGAGCAATTTTTTATTTTCCTCTTTCTGAAGCAATAAAGTAGTTGTAGGAATTTGCAGGGATACATCTGATTTTCTGTGAGTCCCATTAGAAGAGAGAGGTTACTAGATAACTTTCTTTTATGCAGGTGGGTTGTCTCTTATGATGGGAAGAACTTTTTTGAATACAATAGTCATGGAGTTATTAGGCTACTGGTAATGAATACTGATGCATTATTAAAAGAAACTCAAGTGTCACTTTCTCAGTGCACATACAATTAGTTAACTGAGAGCCATTGCTTGAGTTACTTACTGCTGAAAATGTAATAAAGATGCTCATTAGCACTGATGAGCCTTTAAAAAGATTTGAGTGACTAAAATTAATGCCTCTGGGATGGTTTGCAGAGGCTCTCATCTTTGGTTAAGCTTTGAGAACAGCTGTGTAGGGGGTAGTAAAGCTGTTCCAAGCATTAGAGCTTTCAGTGTAGTTAGGTGGCTCCTTCCACAAGATGGATATGAAAAACAAAGTTATTATTGAAAAAGAAATATGACTTCAGTCCCATAAAGGATTGGTGCTAAGTAAATAGTTACTACGGCTGAAAACTCACTCAGCTGATAGAGAGTAAACTCAGCAAACAAATGTCCCCTTTCATTCAAGGCATTGCTATGGTTAGATGTTACTTTGTCAATACCATCATTAAAATCAACCCCTGTATTGGAGGAATCCCATCTTTGTAAGAAAAGGCTTAATTTTTTAGCCTGTTTGCAACTCCAAGCAAGCTGTGGCGGAGTGATGGAGTAGCTGCTTCAAAGTGGAAACAAATGCAGCTGAACCTATTTAAGAGCTGCAGTTGTGCAGGGGAGCTGCAGCCTAGGAGTGCCAGCTCCTGACACTGCTGCTTGTCCTCTGGGTGCCCCTTGCTCCCTCAGCAGAGAAAATCCAGTTGGGCTGCTTTCAGCATAGAAGAGGATGTGTTAACCAGTTTTTTCACTCACAAAGTTAGCATGAAAGAGGGTAATGCATGGCAATGAAATGTTTTTTTCTAAACTGCATAGGTGAGAGTGTTTGACAGTTTCTATTGCAATTTGCTCTGGCACACTTTCAAATGTTAGGGTATGCCAATAGAAAAAAAAATTAACAGCGCTGAGGCTTTAAATCAGGTTGCAACTTCCATGTTTAAATAAGTCACTTAAATGGTTTGCTTTTATGTAAACACTGGTGTGAAAAGGAAACCCCCTTGCACCCTCCTGTTTAATACCGCTCTTGACTATAGAAGAAAATCCTAGACATACACAGCACATTTGCCACATAGCTTAAAAATGGTGCTAGAGTATGTCTGTTTTGTTGATGGCACAGTTCCTTTATGTGGCAACTTAAGCAGTATGAAAGAAAGAAAGGTGCACTCACTACCCAGAAGATTGTGGGAATGGGGAACAGCAACAACTTTACAAATCAAAAAAGTATACGATGGGAACAAGTCGTCTTTGTAGCATTCTGATTCTCTAAGCTAAACACAGCCTTTCTCATCATGTTCAATATCGTTTGGTAGATACTTCTTTCATAAACTTGTCTGATCACTTTTTTGAACCCTTTTGTGCTCAGGGATCTATATCCAGTTATAGAAAAGCAATTGGAGAGAAGAGCTCTTTCCCCTCCTTTCCAGGTGACTTGTGACCAACAGGAGGCAGTCACAAGATGTAACACCAGCGACTGGAAACCGTCAACGCTGGGATGGTGTTTTGACAGGAATGGGTGGAAAATGCAAACCTACAGAAAGGAAGGAGGTAATGCTTAGATCCATCTGAGATGTGACCTCAGAAATACTTGGCTTGTGTTTTTCCTTTGGAAAGGAGAATTTTTCTAGGCTGCTTGGATAAAAGGTGGAATGTTATCTTATTCGTATTTCCAAGGGTATGTCTACTCTTAAAAATCAAGGATAGTGGGTCAGATTTTAGGAAAAATATTTTTTTTCCTCCCCTCTACCAGTGTAACCCAAAAGTGATGGGGGAGTTTCTACTAGAAAGTGATGGTGCTTAAGTTTAGCTTTCTTGAACTTCCTCTAAAAAGACCTAAGTTATAAAAGCGATTTTCAGAAACTTACAAGAATATTTAAAACCAGCATATACTGAATGAACTTCACGCTGAAGTGCAGAACTACTGTGATGCTACCTAATATGCAAAGAGCTCATCAAATTTTGAGATGTTCATAGCTGTCTTGTTCATAGAATATTCCCTATGAACTCCTAGCTATGCACACCTGATTGTTAGAAAGTCTTTTTTTGCACATTTTGGGATAATTTTAAGCACCTAAGCAACTCCATCCAGGTAGTTATATTTGTTGAAGTTTATACAAGCTGTGCTGTTGCTCTTGATAGATGGTGAATCCTGTACAGAGCTTAAGTTTACCAGTGGGTTCAAGTCCTTCTGTGGCTGCTGTCCCCACCGTCCCAGCTTTGCCTGGTGGTGCTTGCAGGGGAGTTGCAGAGTGTTGGGTGGGGTGGAAGGTATCCTCTCTCTGCCAGGCAGAGATGTACCTGTGCACCAGAACCCCCAGCACACTGCTACCCTGGCCTGGAGATGAAGCTCTGATGGCTGGGCTGTATTCCCTGGATTTGGCAGAGTTAGCAAGCCTTCCTCTCTCTAAAGCCCCATTCTTTTTAGTGAGCCCTCTGGGAGATGAGGAGTAAAAAGAACAACGAGATTTCATGAATGACTAAGAGACATGCTGTTGGTGCTATTGCTTGTTGGACTTAAAAGCAAATTAATAAGTACAATAGCAATGCTGATATGATCACCAAATGTTTTCTACTCAGTTTATCTGACAAATGCAGTTTGAAGTGTTTGTCTAGTTATTCTTTCTAAGCAGTTACTTATGGTGCACCACATAGTGCCATAATAAAGGCAAACTCAGTCTTTGTTTCTGCTTTATTGAAGCTACCAGACTGTGAGAGCTTATCAAAGCTGTGGGTGCAGAGAAGTGTCTGCTGACTCCATTTAGATGAATCCTAGCATGGAAAGTTCTGAGGAGCAAGGCCCCTGAGTTGTATTTTGGGGTCTTCTCCTTCCCTTAATTCTGCTTTACCGCAGATCATCACTTTGCGTCCTTTTCAGACTGTTGTCTCCTCTTCCTGCATTGCAGCTATCTGTGACCTTTGTGGGAGGCCCATCACAGAAACTGGCATACCATGATAAAGCAAACACAACCCCATAATTTAGAGTGGGACCACGAATTTAGCACTTTACCGTGTGAGCAATCTGACTTGAGTCTCTCTCTTTGTTGGGCATCCCCTGTAGATTTAGTCAGTGAGAGCCTCTAAACTAGCAAAGTTTGTTGGTTAATGCAACAGCGATCCCTGAAATTGTGCTACAAGCACCAAACCATGGCTCTTTTTGAGGTTCTCTAAGCATGTACAAGTCATTGGCTATTCTTGCTCAGGACCTTATTTTGCTCTCCTTTGAGTGTGCATTACATAAAACATAGGGAAAGATGCTTACCTGAGTAGTGATTTTCTGAACAGTGTTTGAATTGAAATGCCCTGAAGGCAAAATGATAAAGTTTGAGGAAGAAAATCCGGGTCATCATATGTGTGCTGAATGCATTGCTATAGCAGATTTGGCAGGGACTTGTATGGTGCACTAGACACTGTAATCACAAACTATTCATCCAGTGCTGTTTCTGTATTTAAAATAAGAAAAAAGAATACTATTGTAGTGCCATAAATAACTTCTAGATCTTCTTGGCTTTTCATACAGTTAACCTTTTTTTGTAAATTTTGTATTCATGTTGATGGTATTTAAAGGTGTGTTTGAAACTTTGAGGTCCTTGCAGATACTTGTGGATTTTTTCCTCAGTGCTCCCAATGATTTTGATTAATGTGTGAGACTGCAATTAAATACTTACACGAGTGCTTGGCAGAGGAGAGCTTGGCTTAGAGGACAAGTACAAATATTAGCTCGATTTTATTTTTAAAGGCTTTCAGGATCATTTCTTCTTCAGGTCTCACACGTGTTAAAAATGGAATGTAGTCACTGAAAAAAGAACTATAGTTTCTTCTAGCTACAAAAAATGAGGCAAGGGTTTTGGCTGCTCTGCCTTTACCCCACAGATTTTACTTGTAGACTCTTATTTATTCACTTGATATATGGTATTTCATTTCAGTGACACTGTTTAAAAATGTGAGTTCTTGTTTATGGCATATTTCATTCTGACAGGAGTTTACAGAGACTTCTCTAGGTATTGGTTAGAAAATATTAACATGTATAGGTGCAATAGCTTTTGTCAGCAGTTCCTTGCTCCACTGGGTGTTATGCATTGCTCTAATTGTTCCTTGTAGAATTGCATGCTCTGCTGTATCAGAAAGCACAGTGCATTTCTGGGGGCTGTCAGTTGGTGACTGTTTCCCTCACAATAGGCTTTTTCCTCATCTTCCTTTTGCCATATTATGTCAGGCTGTGTTGAGAGGGCTGAAGTGGCCCTTTTTTTTCCTTACCTCCTGTGAAGATTACCCTGTCCCCTCTGGTGCACTAACAACTAATGACAAGCCCTGATGCTGACTGAAGCAACGTGATCCCCAGACTGCAGTGCCAGCTGCTTTGGAGTTGGGAAAAGATCCAAATGCTCAGAACAGCCTGTTTTGCAGCAACAGCACTAATATTGGATTATTTTGGGGTCTGTGTGTGAGGGAAGCTCTACTGTGTTACTTGATTAATTGTAGATGTCTAGAGATAAGAGGCAAAACACATCCATTCCCATGTCTTGTGTTTGTCAACAGTCTTCAGATAATGGCACTTCCATAAAATCAAATTTTTCACAGTTTTTAATTGTGAGCATTCAGAGTTTTCAACTCCCTAGCCCCTGAAGAGATGATTCTACCTGACATACAGTGTCCTGGGAGATGCAGGGGGAAGGAGATTCCTTGCTCAAGAAATAGCTTTTTTCTGTCAGCACCGTTTCCATGCTTGTTTTTGTTCGCTCTGGAAGCATTTGGCTTGCCAGAAGCCACTGACTGACTTGAGGGAAGAACATGCCGTGTCTCTTCTGTGAGAGACTTACCTGTAATCAGGATCTGGAAGATCTAGTTACATCTTTATTTCTGGAGTAAGAACCACTCAGCAGGGTTTTCAGGTGGCAAGGTGATGACAAATTATTCTTTTTTACCTTGTGCTGACTCAAGTCACGCTTACCATACCAAACAGCAACAGTGAAGAGCACGGAGAGGGAGGCTTTACATCATTGCTTTGTCTTGTGCACTGAACTGGGTGTGAATTCACCTTTGGTTGTCCAAAAGGTTCTCTAAAAATGTGACCAAATGTGCCCTTTTTTGTTGGGGTGGGGTGGGTAGTGGAGTGGTGATGGGAGTGGGTAGCTGTGTAGCTCCATATGTGTTGGATAACTGTGACATGATGATGTGGATTATTAGTGAAAAAAAGATCACAGGTATACAAGTGGAGATTTCTGAATTCCATGTGGATGTGGTTTCATGGTTTGTGTACCCCTGAAACTCCTGGCTTTTCTATTTTTCCAAGAGTTGACATCATTTTAAAACTCCCCTTACTGCCAAGTGAAACAGTGGAGACTAACGAAAGGATTGCATAATGCCATTGAGAATGTGCTGAAAAATACTCAGAAGACATGCCAAAAAATAAGCAGTCCATTGTGACTAACTCTTGGACCCAAGAGCATTGGTTATTTAAAAAAAAAAGCCAAAACAATAAAACAAAACAAAAACCAACCCCATAGGATTTTCCTTTGAATTATTAAAAAGTAAACACAAAAGAATATGAAAACTAAACAAGTAAAAGATTAGGGGCCTTTTGATAGCTCTACAACTTGGGCAACCTACAGGAGTATGGAATAATTAGAAAAGTGATGGTTGTAGTTCTGCTGAGAAGAGTATATACAACCTTAGACTTAAATCTATTTAAAAGCAAACATGATTACCATGGGATTGATTTTGAAGTGGAGAAGAGGTTGTATCTAGCTCATATTCACCTAGCTGAACTGCAAACACACTTTTTCAAGAGCTTCTGTTTGCTACCAGAACCTGCATGCTTCTGTGGAGATGAATTTAGTTTGTGTATATAAGCTTGTGTTTGGAAGGGCAGCCAGCGGCACTGAACGCTTCTGGAGCGAGTCAGAAGGGCAGAACCTGGAAGCACCCGGTTGGTGAAGAATGAGCTTTGCTCTGCCACCTCGCAGCACTTTTTGAGTGGACAGCAGTACTGCCTCAGCCTTGCATTTGTCCAAGTGGGTTTTATCTTCTAGCAGAGCTGTGGGAAAGTTTAAAGGAGATCACAAAGTGTTTAAATGGATCAGGAAAGAGCAGATCCTTGTTAACTGCTTTGTCTGCTTCATCCACTCCATGCGGCAGAAGCTGGGGAGTAGCTGCTCTTGCAGCTCGTAATTGCAGGTGACTTCTGGTTCTCTGCTCTGGAGGAACCAAGCTGCTGCCAGCTCTGCTGAGGCACAGTAAAGGAAAAAGAGGTTGCAGAGGGCAAGGAGTGGCCTAGAGGCCAAAAAGTCGGAAGAGATTAAAGTGTGGGGGAAAAAAAAAAAAAAGAAAAAACCCACTAACTTAAGCTGCTGGTCATGTGGTCGTTGCATGTGGCCGCACGCTTATTTGGAGTGATGTTTGATGTTGGGACAGGCATTTACAACAGCAGATTAAAAGATATTTTTTGGGGGGTTTGCCTCAGTAGTTGCACTTATCCCTCAGGGCAAAGGCGTATGTGTTTGGTTTGGTTCCTTCCTTTTAAATGCTGTTCTTGCTCCCTTGTCAGTAAGCTTGCCTGACAAGTTAAACAGATAGTAGGTGGAATGAATTTACGGATGGTTTACTGAGCATCTAAAAAGAGTAACTAGTCATGAGATCATTAGTAATTATACTGGCTTTGCTGAAATAATTCCTTTCCAAGTAACTGCTACCAGGCATAAATTGTTAGATGGAATCTTGTGATTCATATAAGTGTGTATTAGAAAAAGTTAATATTCTAGGGAAAATATGGGAAGAGCTGTATTTATGTGGAAGTTGCAACATTTCACGTGATCCCGTTGGCTGAATAGTATAAGAAATGTAGTTTTCACAGTTTTAGAAGAAAATTACCCTCACAGATGCTGTACATTAGCTCAGAGAAAGCAACCTGATCAATAGGGCTACAGGAGAGGATTGAGGAGATAGTTAAGGCATGTGATTCTTTTTAGCAGTGGTAATGCATTTGTTCATCCTGTTCTAGTATGATTAATCCAAAACAGTATGTTGACAAATGAAACATACAGCACAGCTAATGTGGGAATTTTAGTTGGAGTAAAGTTGTATAGCTCCATTGGCTTTTACTGGGAAGATGCCAACTTTCTGCACTGGAGTATGTGGCCAATAATTTCAGAAAAAAAAGTAGAGCTCCTTAAAGATGACTATTTTATGAAGAAAATATGTATTCTGTACTGATTTTGGTCTTGAAAGCTTCTACAAAATACCCATGGAAAGCAGTCCAGCTATTTGTTGAAATATTTCAGCTACTAGTTCAAATAACTTTTGTTTGAAATTACATTATCATTTACTTAAACTGATAAATGAGTCTTGGCAAGAGGAAGCATTCAGGGCTGAGCTCAGACACATGCAAATGGTTCTTGTTTTCAACAGAGCTACAACTGACAAGGAAAGAATGGACTGCTGCTTCCTGTGGTTTACACAAAGTATTACTGACATTGAACAGTCTTTATCCACCTTGTTAGTTAGGAAAAATAAAAATTTGATTAAAATATCATACTAACGTGACACTCAGAATGAGACACAATTAGTGCTAAAGTTGTCGATTTTGTGACATTACTCCTTAGGAACTGTCCTTAGCAGTGTTCCTAATTTCCCTATTGGCTTAATGTTCTTTTTTATATGAGCACTTTTAACCCTCTAAACAAGGCTACTTTTCCTTTAAATATGTGAAAAAAATAACAGTCATTATCATCAGAAGGATTTATGTGCACAGAGAGAACAGAATTTGTAGAGTGTAAAAGTTTACATTTTAGTGTCTTTAAAAAAAAAAAATCCCCAGTGCAGTGGAATATGATAAAAGTTTTCACTGTCTCCAGATACAGCTACACTGTGAACTGATCTCAGAAAAACTCTAGGGAAAAACTTATCTGTATCAGAAAACCCCCTCTTGCCCACAGTGTATGAGTCTGTTTTTAAAGGATGCCCACTGTTGGGAAGAAGTCTCTGGACTATTTCACTGGTGTTTTTACAGAAATTTGGGCTAGCTGTGGAAAAATACCTACAAAAGTCATTAGCTGCCACAGGAGCCAGCAGCAGCTCAGGGTGTTGCCCTGCATGGAGACACAGAGATGTGGTGGGGGAAGCAGGGCTAGGGTCATTGCTTCTGTCTTGAGGGTCTGGTGGAGATAGCTCCCATCCTTCACCCTGCAGGCACCTTCTATGGGTCCCCACTGGGGCTGAAGGGCAGTCCTGGAAGTGGGGCATGGCCTAGCAATGGCTTAGCATAGATAGCTCGAGTGAGCTTTATTTATAATAACCTGCATTTCCCCACTTCTTTACACATGCCAAGGTCAGTTTTGTCCCTTAAATGGAGGGAACTTCAAAGCAGCTGTTAACAGGCCCTTAAATGATCTATAATCTGTAATGCTAACAGACTAGGGAACACCTCCTTTCAGAAATCTGAAAACAAAATTGCTTTATGCTGCCAAATTACAAAAATAAGTATAATATAAATTTAATAAGTATAATATAAAGTTAATATACACAAGCAGATCAGCTGTGTAAACCCACAGCCTTCTTTTCTGGGTGAAAAAAGGAAGAGGTGCCCCAAAAAAGGAGCATCTTGGGACAAATGAAATCAACAGATCTCAAAGTCACAAAATTATGTATAGCTGTGTAGAAAATGAGACAGTTTTTTGGCTCTGATCTAGGAAGGGAAGTCTGGAGAAGATCAAGGAGCAATAAGCAACATCAGGTTATAAAGGACAAATTCTGCCAGGCAGATTTGATCAAAACTTTAGATCAAATTACACAAGTAGGTGATGAAGTACTTGCTCTATCTAGGAAAGGATGAAACTGCTTTTTAATGAAGGGATTAGTGTTGCAGAAGCTTCTTGCTGAGCTGTGGGATGAAGAGGGCAGCCCAGGGAAAGACTGGGGAACTGCAGTATGTGGTACTGGCAGGAGTATCCAGGGATCAGGTTTTGCCTAAGGGCTCAGATGAGGAGAACAAAAGCAGGTTTTTCACTGAGGCTGTCAGACTTATAGACTTGGGTCTTCTTCCCAGCCTGAGTCGCTGGTGCTGTGTGCAGTGAGTGTCCTGACCCGGGCTGAGGGTGATTTCATAAAATGGCATGTGCTGTTTAACACTGTTCCTCTGTAAAGGCAGAAGTGAACTGCAGAGGTTGAACTCGACAGTGGAATTTATTTGCTCATGCTGCTTGGCAAGTCAGAGAAATAATGTAAATGGAGAAAATTTCTGGAAGCTTAAAGACATACTCAAGAAATAAAATAAGGGTTAGAGTAGAAAAATGTAAGTTGGCACATTTTTTGGGAAATAATTAAAAATGCAGATACTCTGTGAAAGTAGACCTTGGAAAACAGTAAGTGCTGGAAAGGACCTGTGAAAAATGAGGTTCTATGCATTTATAACTGACCTGAGGTTGATCATGGGAAGGAACAGCAGCAGGAGCTTAGTGTGCAGTAGAATAGACATGCCAGCATCTCTGCCATATTGCTTACAGGACTCTGGGTGACCCTCCTGTGAGCCAGACACCTTTTCCAAAATTAGCAAGGAGGAATGATTTTAAAATAAGGATTTTGTATATTTCAGAGTGTTTTTTAAAAGGAGTGAGCTGTTGGAAAAAAAATGTCAACTGGCTCTGTTAGAAGCACTTTTTAAAAAATGAAAAGTTTTGGTTTGGTTTTCTAAGTGATAGTGTCTAGGTTGCAGAATCAAAATGTCAGGAATGGTAGAGCTTATGTGCTGAAACTAGGCAGACTTGGGCAGCTGGAAATATAGATGTCTTAAGGCAACTCTCTTCGATACTGTAGCTGGTGCACACCAGTCAAACTTTAGCATGGTCAAGTAAGTAGATTTGAGGAGCTGTGTGGTTAAGGTCTTTAAAGTTCGGATGCTGACCCATTAGCAAATGAAGTACAGAGCACTTTCTAGGTTTTTATTTTTAAACTAGATCATGTTTCATTTAGAGAGATGTATGGTTTATAGAGTTCAAATGCCTGAGGAGAGAAGGGTCACAGCTAGGTTAAAAGTAAATACTTGTGGTTTTGCTCCCAAATTGCATACTGTATGCTTAGTGGTTAACAGGCATTAAAATAAAAGCTTGAAGAAGTTAAAAACATCAGAAGTTTCTGCTTGAAAGACATTTGTTACTTAAGAGCTGTAGCATTCTAATTAGCAGACTTGCCCTTCACAGAGAAGAATATATCCAAAGGGCATGGCTGCAATCCAGCCGTAATTGTGAACGCTTCTTAAATCCTGCAATCACAACTGTTGCCACTGGAAAGCAATGAATGTATTCACTGTTCAAGGAAGGACTATTTTTGTGGACCCAGGCCTTTAATGACCACCTCACTTTGTAAGTAACCTTACTACCCAGTGCTAGGCAGCAAGCCTTTCCAAGGATCAGGTGCTTAGCGGCAGGAGGCAGGGGCGGTGCTGATCTCCCAGCATCTCTGTGCAGAAAACGCTGCTCTTTCTGCTTCAGTCTCCTCAAGTCTCATTCAGCTTATGAAGCAGGTTGTGTCCCTGGAGAGTGGCTAATACCTGTACTTCTTTCATAATTTTTATAGTGTTTGGGGAAACTTCCTTCTCAACATGCTGGTATGATTGGTTCAAGTTTGAAGTTGGTACTGATGAGGGCTTCTGTTCAGCAGCCTAAAATCAAATATTTGCACCAGTAACTGCCTGGTGCTCTGCTGAGAGAGTGCAAGGGGTCTTCCTCACAGAGTCAGCTCTTCCTAAGCACCCTCATTTGGGAATAGAGAGGGATAATCTTTCCCCATTTCTTTCTCACAGGAAACAATCTGTCCCTTCCCCATGATCTGTTTTTGGAAAAAGAATGGTTCAGCCCAAGCAGGATAATATCTCTGCATTTTCTTGAATTGTTGCTTAGAACTATTTCATCATGCTCTGACAGCTTTTATGAGTGAGTACGCAGTCTGAGAGCGTTTTTAGGGAAATGCTATGCAAACATTCAAGTCAAGGTATAAAACATCTTCAGGCTACATTTTTAGACACAGCAATGAGAAGAAGTCTTTTTTTCTTTTTTGGGGAGGTAGAGCAGACTAGAAAAAACAGAACAGGAAAGTCTGTTACCAGTATGAGTATGACCATATGAGTATGATATTGTCAGTTTGGTTTTTTAAACTTAGCTAGCTCTGCAATACAGCAGGGTGAGGGTTGTTACACTCTGAGGGAGGCATTTTGATTGCTTTTCCTTTGTACTTGCTGGTGCAAAGAAGGAAGGTGTCCTAAACTATTGAAGGACAGTTTTGCTAACCAGTGTGCTGATGCTGGAAATACATTGCGGTTTTACTCCTGGCAGCAAAGTCATGGAAACTCGTAACTGTGGAACTAGACCTACTACTGGAAGTAGTACTGAAGTACAGCTACTACTTCAGCATGTTCCAGTCTTGGAGAAAAGGATTTGTGAAAATCCAGCTAAGGGGCATCCAGAGGTCTCCTTTGATACTTTTATATTTGGTAGGAGCAGGTGTTGTAGTGATGCTTCTGTAGCTGTTAGAGCCCTGCAACTCCCCCAGTTTCATACCCCCAGAGTTTAGATTCCTTGTGTCTGCCAAGGGCTTTGCCTTGACGTTATTGGTGGACCCTTGTACCCCTAGGTTATATGATTAGAAGGGGATAAATACAGGCAAAGCATTTCAGATTGGTGCTTGTGCTCAAGTTTTGTAAGGCTCTTGCACAAAGAAGGTAATGAAGGACTTAGTAAGTACTACATGGAAAACATTTATTACACTGGAGGGAGACTGACAATTCCCATAAGCATAGGAATAAATCCTACCCAAGGTAACTGAATGACTAAAACTCCTACTGGGAAGGCCTGTAGGAGCTTCTCAAAACATAGAGGAAACACATCGGGTTATTATAATGAAATAAAAAATAAAATCCCCATTCTTCTCTCCTACTCTAAAATCTCATCAGTGTACTATAAGAAAACATGTTTTACAAGTGATTCTTTTGAGACAAATGTTTTATACCTATTGTCTAGGGCTGACGTCCTAGATGACATGAAAGGGAGAAAGAGAAATTCCATCTATTGACTGTGCAGCATTTTATCAGACTTATTGGAACTAAATTCACATCTGTGCCTTTCTGTCAGGGTCAGTAATAGTTTCTCCTAAGTATTTTTTTTGAGACGACTTGGTTTTTCCAGCAATGTAAGTAACCTTGAGCCAATGTACAGTTTGAACAAGATCATGAGGCAGTTGCATTTTTTAAAAGACATGTTTGTAAGAAGTTAAAAACCTAAATTTTTGAATGAGCAAATCTTACCGTCTTTTCTTTGCTTCTGTACTGAGAGATTATTCCCAGAGCACCTTGTGCATTGTGATGCTTTTTAAAATAGACTTTGTTAAAGCTGGTAAACCAGAAATGTCACTTAAGAGTCGTATTATGAGCTAGAGATACCTCTAATTGGAGCACCATGTCCCATGCTTATGTTGGAAATAGGATACAGCTCCCTTGTGGAGTACTAGAAAAAACAACCTCAGATTGTGTTGTGCATGGATTTCCCTGAGCTTGAATTTGGCAGCCTTAACAAAAGGCAACTACTGGTTTTGATCCCTTACAAAATATCTCCGTAGTTTGAGCAGTGGTGGTTAGTGTTTAGTCCTTGGCATATCTCTCCATGTTTCACTCACTGCCTCCTTTTAAAACTCTTCCTTTTTAATATCTTTGGTGCATTTTCTTCATGTTCCTTTTCCCAGTTTTGAGGAAGTTCTGGATCCTCCTTGAGGAGCAGGTACTTCTGATGAACTTGAGGAAAAAAGAATCACTGCAGTCACAATACTGCTCCCCAGCTCCAGGCAGAGCTGGCTGCTGCGTTTGCTCATTAGAGCGAGGATGCAAACAGCAGCAGATGCCTGTTGGTGATAATTAGATAAAAGAGTACTGCAAATGCTACACTGAGAGGGGAGGTGCTTCCCAGACAGGTTGGAGAGGGATCATTCCTATTCTGAAGGACTGCTATTAGACTTCCCATAGCCCAGCTTTTCTGACTGTTGTGCTAATTATCTCCTGTGTCCTAGTTTCTTTCTCCTTCTGGCTCTTACGTGTCCCTCATTTTCCTGTTGTCATGACACATGACTCTACTGGTTGTTAGTTGGTTATGGTTAATCTGCACCCCTGTGTAGGGACAATCATTTGGCAACACTGGTCTCTTTCTGCCTTGAATTTTGCAGTGTGGCCCCAGCTGCCTGGGGACATAGAGCAGCAAGTGACCTCTATTGCAGCTTGGGTTTTGGTTGCTGTGTTTCAGGGAAGTTCAGTGTTGAGTTTGTCAGCTGGCTCTGGCTTTTGAGACAGGTTGTCTTCTCCTGTGCTAGGAAGAGGTGGAAGGTTGCTGCACAGAGCAGTGTGGGGTAGGAGACAGGGAGGAAAGGTTCTTGGTTAAGAAAGATGAGCTGCCTTATGATAGCTGCTGTGTTGAGCTCAGTACATCCTTACATCCTCAGCCACATAAGTCATTCTTCATGCAGAGGGGCTGTGGGCAAAGGAACCTGGAAAGAGGATGGGTGTGATGACATCTTCCTTTTTCAGGCCAGCGCTCTGACTGACCCTGTAGCCTTAAAATAGGTAGTTATAAGTGGCAGGAAGACAATTAGAGCAAGACTGCAGGAAAGGGATGCCACAGACACTGGGGAGCATCAAAAGCATCCTCTTGTGCTTTATCCAAATTGACACTTATTCTGTTGGCAAGTTTAAAGCCTGCTGCATTCCCATCTCAGTATGAGATGTGAATAGTTTGCATTGAATATGTGGGGTTTTTTTAACATAAACTAAAGTAAGTGCTCTGTTGTGTTTTAATATTCACAGTTCTTTGAAAACTGAATATGGTGCAAGCTCCTCTTTATGTTTAGTGGCAGTGTACAAAGTTCACTCCAGCCTGCTGCCTTTGTGTTTTCTAGTGACTTTGTGAGGTCCTTAGCTGTGAAGTGGACTTTATCAGCAGCTGTGTGTGATTGCAGTGCTTCAGTCCAGGTGGGGCAAACTCTCCTAAAATGCATTTTTGTGTTGTGTTCAATCTATGCTTTACCTCTTGTGGCCTGGCTGTACAGATTGGCAATTCCACATCTACAGGGACACACAATCTTCTGTTTCAGCTTGCCTGTTCAAAATGCCTGTTCAGGATGCAAGCGCTCCCTTCCCTCCATGCTGTAGCAGGGTGTGCCCAGCCCACCCAGCTCACCTGAGACTGTACTGGTATAGGCCAGGAGCCAGTGTCACCCTGCTGGAAAGTGCAGCTTAGTTGAGGGTGTGAACAGCACTTCAGAGAAGAACATGTGAACTCTGAGCACTGAGAGGATAGTTCAGCCTCAGTTTTAACTTTTACAAAGGCAGGGATAAACAGAAATGAGAGTCTGCGCAAAGATCCTGTTACCTACCTTTCTGTCTATTTGGGTTATTGTCATGGGCTCCTCATCTCACAGCATGGGCAGGGCTTCCTGATGGAGGCTTTTATGCTCTTTATTTTCATTCAGGTGTTGTGCTTGCAGGAGGTGATCTGGATCTGGGGGACTGTGGCTCCCCTCTAGGCTTCCAACCCAGCTGTGAGTTTTTCAGAACCAAAACCCCCCCTTGGGAATTTAATCCTTACTTTGACTGAGAAGATATTTTTGGTTAATTGGGAGGGCTTTTTTTTCTTTGAAGAATAATGAGGTCCCTTGCATGTGTCTGTATGAGGTAAGACTTTTCCTAGACAGTTCAGTAGAGTCCATAGAGATTTTAGCCAAGCAGAAAGAAGAGCCCTCCTTAGCAAATGCAGCAGAATGGCAATAACTTTCTTTCCAGGCTAAATAGTGACCCATTCTCAGAGCATATAGTTTTTGTGTTATAAATCCTATGACTTCTGTAAACACTTAAGTTGCTAATATTTTAGGCAGTTATGTAACTGAGCTATATGAAGGCAGCTTGCTTTGGACTCTTATCTGAGGGAAAGAAGTACAAATCATTATGTTGTGAGCCAGAGCTCTCAGAAGACCAGTTACATCTTTCAAAGAGACTGATCTAGAAACACTGTTAGGTAATTGATTACTCTGATGTATTTGATGTAAAGTTAAGTAAATAAAGATAAGTAGGATGGTGTATAATTTTACAGTGATGGTAATAAACCAGTCCTGGGGATTTTTTCTGTGATGAATGCCACACTTAGTTTGCAGCACCCTCTCATTATATTCTTGCATTTCACAATAAGCTGTAAGTGCTAGTTTTAAGAGAAGACTTGGATCTTCCCACAAATTGGCTTAAGGGAATGTTTTAATGCATCTGTGCCTGTATCCCTGACTGTCTCTTCTGATCCTGTAACTCAAAAGCAGATGACAGCTGCAGATAAAACGTATGACATGGCTCATGACTCGCATAGGAATTGAAGAGGAACCTCTGAGAAATGTGTTCCCTTTGCAGAGAGAAACATCAGCATGTACAGTTGAGTTAATGAGCTTCCTAAGTCTGCAGGTCAGACCTGACATTAACCAAAGTGACTTGGAATAATTTTGATCAGATGGCTTAAAAGGTCATACATAAATTGAATTTTGAGGTTGCAGATGACTTTCTAATGGATTACAGGCTTTTATCATGAAAGCATCAGGTACAATTGGTTTATACTTATGAGGGGCTCTGACTAAGACTGATTAGGTGAAATTGGAAAAAAAAAAAGGAAAGCCAAGTTGAATTTCTCTTAGGGTTCATGGGGCTTAATTTTTTCTTAGACACTGAGACCCTTTCAGTTTGGGGATTATCTCCCAAGTAAAGTAATCACATTCCATTTAGGGGCATCTGAAATGAAACTGGATGAAGTACTGGAAGAAAATGCTGTCAAGAGCAATTGAGCACTAGTAGTAAAATGGATTGAATAACCTCAGACTGTTTGAAAAGGCCATGTTTACCGTGTCAGCAGAGAGCAGACTGCAAAATCTGGCGTATTGTAATTACTTTGCTCCTGGTGTACAAAAATACTGCAGTGCCTCAGATATGCCCTGATAAAAGCTACTATTACTGTGCTGTATTTTGTCCCTTGTACCTCATACTAAATACAGGGAGATAATTTGCACCCTGAATTTTTTACCTTCTGGCTACCTTGGGACTGAACTATTTCATCCAGCTGTACTGCTGATAAGGATACAGTGGCTTGTTTTCTTGCCTCAGAAAGCAAGACTCCCTTTTGCATGATACCCATTTTATGAGGATATGCATGAAACTTTTCCTTTCTTGCCACTATTAAAAGTAAAAAAAAAAAAAGTGCTGATGAATGCAGTATCAGTGTAGTAAAGGACATGAAGTAAAATGCTGTGGAAGGTTTGCAAAATCTGGTTAACAGTCATAAATATTTTACACAGTGTTAATCCCACAGGTGCTGATGGCTGGTTTACTGCCCACGTCTTTGAAACTGGGTGTTTGGAAGGACTTGCTGTGATGTATTTGCAGGCAGTTGTTTTACAGAAGTTCTTTCATGGGAATGTGGCTGCTCTTGAGGACCCAGTCAATGTATTCTCACCAACCAGGGAATGAAAGTAGCACCAACTGGGGTTGAAGATCTGTGTTCTTGAAAGTCAAACCTGAGTCTGGTTTCATTTGAAGCTGATAAAAGTTTTTTTTCAGATTCGAAGGTTGACAGTCCTTGTTCAGTAGCCGTATTGAGCCTGTAGGTCCTTCAGGGTTGGCAGGCTACATAAAAGCACAGATGTTCATTCAGTGTTTAGTCTGCAAGTGCTGAAATAATTGTACAACCTATGAACTTCATGTAATTATTCAAATAAGTTTTTTTTAAATTTACTATTTACTGTTCCTGAACCCTTTAGGTCTCAATTAAAATGATTTTATAATTGGTTTGCACTACTAGGTAATGATGAGAAGTGGGGATAGCCATATTTCAATCTAGAGGATATTTGAGTAATGTTAATTTAGGAGCAAACAATTTGTCATCTCACTTTTTAGAACAGAAGAGCTAATTCATGTTCAATTGACAGCAATTTTCATTTATAATGGTAGGTCATGCTGAAGAGTGTGTGGCAGTATGACTCAAGTTTTTTAAAATGGCATCCATATGGTTGGCTTGTTTTGAAAAGCAGTTTGAAAAATATGGGCCAAAACATAAAGGTCTGCTGTTCCTTTTTCCATCTTAGTATAAAGAGGATATCACTTGTTTGAATGCCTTAAGTTAATTGTTGTTTGAAATCAGAAGTGCAAAAGGTTGCATGTTGTTTAGATGTTGTAGTTTTAGGGGGTTTTTTGTTTATTTCTTATGAGTGGTACTGAGAAGGATGAGCCAAACATAGAAAGCAGGCTGTTTCTGTAGAGGCTGAAGATGTCTGCTGAGCCATTGAACCTAGAGATTAATTAAGGGGTAGTAAGCAAATGTTCTAGGGAGAGCTGTCCATGGGGAGTACTTGTAGGTCTGGCTGGTGGATACTTATTAAAAGACTTAAGGATAATAAAACATGGTAAAAGAGATGACTAATTAGGAAGAGGATACAATGAAACTGAAAAAAAATTGCGATGATAAAAGGAAATATCTTCCTAGTAAGCTATTTAAAATCAATAGATACCTGGTTTTGACTCAGTAAACCACTGCTACCACTGAACTAAAGATCTGCAAAGCTGTCTGGGTCACAGACTGAGATGGTTGGGAATCTTTGGGTGAACATCTTTAGAAGACAAATAACCTTTTGTTTGAGTAGATGTTCATGGGAGAAAATTTCCATCTGTTACAAAGTATGGGGAATGTTCCTCCCCCCTTCTCTGTGATTATTTTTAAAAGATGAAATCTTGGCCTGTTTATGTTCTTTTATATTTTCTGGAAGCCTCCCAGGTCTTGGGAGTGCCAGCCCCGTCTTCCCAGGGCACAGTGAAGGTCTGGACCCTTGGCATGCTGTAATGTCAAGTATGGGTCTTATCAAACTAACTGCTTTGGGCTTTAATTTTAGAGTTGAAATGTGGAACTGTCTAGCACATTTTTGTTGCATGTAACTCTTAAAAGTAGGATTTAAAATTTGTTTTCAATTTCCTGTTAAAAAAAAAGGAGATTGCAACAGATAAAAAGAATACAGTGGTGCCAGATGCCAGAACCTTGCTATAGGCAAAAATGTTTGCTGCTCTGACTTTCATGTGCAGGATTCATTTATCACATCAGTGGAAGGGCTGGAGTCAGGTCGTCTTGTGGAATCCTTGAGACATTCATCTTTCTGCAGGATGTACAAGTCATATCAAATGCTTCTGGATTGCAAGTCCCATAATAATTGATCATAACCTGCAAATGGCATGAAACTCCAAATGTCTTTTTGAGCTGACAAGCAGGGAGGGAAGAAACAGGGGAGAGTGGCAAACAAAGGTTGAAGAGTGTCAGTGAGCACAAGCCACAGGTGAGTGCAGGTGACTCCCCTGTTGGGCTTCATGCCTACTTCATGTCTTTTAGGGATGGATCACAATAGAGCATATGGAGAGCTGGTTGCCCTTCTTAGGCTGCAGTGCTGCCCATCTCCTGCTGCAGGAGTGTCCTATGGGAAAGAGCACAGAAACAGCAGTGATTTAATGGCATGGTTATAAAGATTGACAGGGAGACTTTGTCACCTCTGAGTTGCCTCTCTCACACACTTTAGTTTGTCTGTTCATTGCCCTATGTTAGTTGGGCAAGATCCACAGTCTGTTAGACGGGACTGTGTGGCAGTTGAAATCTGTGTTTATTACACAGAACAGCTGAAACAGACTGATAAGGTATGGGCTAACTCCAATAAAGCCTGCAACTTAATTTGATGACAGTGAGAAGTGAAAAACAATTTCACTTTAATTTTAAACTAAAGAAACACATATTTCTGGTTTTTGAATAATATAAAACAGTTCTCAGATTTTCTGTGGCTTTAAATACTAAAATGAAGATGTGTTCAGTGGAAGCTTTCACAAATGTGACACAATGTGGAAACTTGGAATAATTTATGTGTATAACAAGACTGTTTTGTTTTATGTGGAAAAAATACTGCTTCTACAGTGGCAGTTTATATTCCTGCAAGACTGAAGAGTCACAGTTTTGCTTGCAAGTGGAAGCAGGGGCTTAAATGCCTGGACCAGCTTATTTATACTACTCTTACATTTAATTTATTTGTAATACCACATGTAGTGATTTAGGCACAGTGTAGAGCTATCAAGCACTTAATTAAGAATGTGGAGTCTAATCTATTAAGAGTTCCAATAAGGCGTCCTTGATATTTATGGTGTATCCATACGTAATGAGCAGAGAGGGATGAGAAAATCCTTGTTTGATCACTGGGCAGTTCAGTTATTTTCCATCCTGCAGTGAGGCTCCACATCATCAGTGCGTGTCTGTCTTCCAAGCCTAGATTTGTCAGGGAGAATGGGAGTTGTTCCTCCACCCCATTCCTCCCTGCAAAACAGACAGGGATCAGATTCCTTTTATACCTCTGCCTCTCTCACAGCTGGGCTGGGGAGCTGAAGCAAATGGTTGCTGGAGGGCTGGATGACTTTTCTATCTGGAAGGGTGAGGGACAGGTTAATGCCAGTGTTATTCCTTAAAAGGAGAGATGTGCTTCTGCAAGCAAAATCTGCCTTGTGCTGTCCTGAGGTAGTGCAAGCAGGCTGTCTCCTGTAGTGCATTTGCTAAGATTTTAAAGGATGCTATTTCCCTTGCAAAATACAATTATCCAGAAAAACTGATATGAGGAAGAGGGACCCAAACTGCCTTTGCAGGAATGACTCATTGACCCTTATAAAGCTTAATGTTCTGTGCTGTCTCTCAACGACTGGATTTAGTATTAACTGATAGAGAAGATGGTCTCCAATTTACTGTGTTTCACCAAAACTGAGGCAGAAAGTGGAGCTGATTTACAGTGGCGAGTTGTGCAGAGAAATCTTGTGCTCTATATAAAACAATGCTCTGTGTGCAGAGAAGATTCAAGGCCATGGTCTAACCCCTCTAAACAAAGCAATGGTCTAAACATCTGTTAGGATGGTTAAGAGCCAAATGTGATGGAAACATTTTGAAGCTGGAAGTTGTGTGCTGGAGGTTTACATCAGGCTATGGAAAAAGAAAATCTCTCTCAAAACAAGTGTTACTTTCTCCTTCAATTCCAAAGTGCTATCTGCTGAAGACACTGCCACCAGCAAAAGTGCTGTTCTCTCAAATAACTGTTTCCCTTTAATGTTAGAGCATCTCCTTGCTGTTTGGTTTTTCTGGTTTTTTTTCCCTCTAGCTGTGCAATGGATTGCACAGATGGCCTAGCATAAGGAAGAAGGAAAATAAGGATGATGCTTTTTGATGGATTTATTTGTATACAAGTCCCAATGGACCTAAGTATTAAACAGCTTCTGTTTTTTAAAGTTGGCATGAGTATACAGATGACTGGGCACACATCACTAAAGCTGGATTTTTTTAAAAATTTTTTTTTTAAGTAGATAAAGTGGATTTTAGTCTTAGAGTGGATTTTTAGTAGAAGCTTGTAAATGACTGGACTTGAGTTTCTGAAAAGCATAACATAGTGGGGGAGAAGGACAAATGGTGATTGAAAGGAAACTATTTTAGAAGAAACCTTGAAGCTGTTGTTTGGACTAGCAGATACAAATTGCCTCTACCTATTAGTTTTTACATGAAGATATGTTTAAACAGATGCTATAAAGTATAATTAAGTATAAAACCTGCTTGTCTGTCTTGTGAGACAGCAATGGAAGTTGATGTGCCAGAATCCTGTTGGTCAATACCTGCTGAAAAGCTGTTTTCCACTAATCCTCTATTAAAAGCTTTGGCTGCCTGCTAAATGTCAGAAGGAATGGACTGGTCAGAAAGAGGTTAAAGAGCTCACCTCTGTAATAACATATGTTATTGCACTCTGAATTTTCATTGCTTTTTTCTTTCCATTGGTGGCAACTGCTCAGTTATCCCCAGGAGAGAGGGAGGTATCTCCAGCTGCTTACAGCTCCTTTCAAAATGCAATCACTGTTTATATGCAAAGGAGTCTTAACTGAAAACTCAGCTGAAAGCAGGATGTTTGCATGCAATGCATTGAAGATCAGAACCTTTAAATGTAAAGGGCTAGTCAATATTTTTGGCATTGTTAGGGTTGATGAATAACCCCTGCTGATGAGTAGCAGTGCTTAGGATGCTGTGGAATTACAGCTCTAGGGAGAAATGGCATGTGTTAGCCAAGTGTGAACACCCTGGGATTGCACCCTAGGCATTTCAACTTCCTCTTTCAGCTACTGGAGAGGAGGAGGAAATGATCCCTTTTTCTTCTGCTCTTACTCATTGACCTTGGAGACTCCATCCATAGTTATTGTGTATTCGAGTTATTTCTGGCTCATTGTACAGTTACATAAATGCTTGTGCTGGAAGAGTGGAGGGGGTGGGAATATTCTGCTAGAGAGCTGAAGGGAAAGCAGAGATACTTTGCTTCTTCCCCTCCTGACACTGACAGCAGTGCTGATTTCAGTGGGAGTGAGTTTAGAGTCCCAGGGTTTGGTAGAACGTGCTACTCTTCCTGCTCTTCCTACATTTTATTTTTCATGTGTCTGCCCTCAGCTGCTGCTCTGTGTTCTCACAACTTGATGTGGTTTGTGTTTATTTTTGTGTTTCTGGTCCCCCTGCAGTGTTGCTGGATCCTGCTGGGTTGAATTGTAGACATTCCACTTTTACTCTATGGACAGGGTGATAGCAGTGCTTGGAGGTACCAGAGATACCAGCAGTTTCTGGAGGAATCCCTGCATTTGATATCAATTTAAAACTGCGTGTCATTTACCCACCCAAGATTATTAACTCACAGATTGCAGGCAGAGTTTAAATTCTGCAGGAATGAAAAAAAGAATGTGGCTTGCCAAAGGAAACTTCCCAGGCATAGGTAATTGAGAAAGTGGCTTTTGTTTGGTTGGTTTTCTTTTCATGCCGAAGGAATGCTTCTATTCAAGGGGAGCTTTCTTGAACACTTCTTTCTTTGTAGTGCACTTTTTCAGTGTGAGATATATTTGCAGTTTAACAGCAAACTGTTGCTTGGCAGTGACAGTTACAGTAATTTAAATCACCTGTCAATAACTATATTGATTGTCCTTGTATTTCTGGGCATCTTCATGAACTGACACATGAAAGCATGATCCAGTGGTGCCTAAAGATAGAAGATAATTTCTTTAGAACTGCAAATACTGATAACCTCTAGAGATGTGCTTGCTTATTGTCAAGTTGTTCTGTCCATGTATGAGCATGTAGGCAACTGGTTTCTTGATAGCAACTACAGTATTCTCTCATTCTCCTGGTTCAAGGCAAGTATACAGAGGAAGCTGGAAACAGTGGTGGAGAGATGTTTTGCCTTCCAGTTGCAGAAAAAATGGTCTGATTTGGAGCAGGGGGAGTGAAAAGGCATTATGAAAAAATCAGTAGGCAGTACAGTATGTGTGGGAAATTAAGTTTTTTGAGTGCAGAAGGGTAAGTTTTAAATGCTGATGACTCCCAGATGAAATGGAATTGGTCCCACAGCTTTGCAAATGGATCAGCATCTTTGGATATCAAGGCAAAGAGTTTGGTCAGGCCTTTAAGAAATGGGGAATAAGCAGCTTATTTACTGGGACTGAAGGTGGGGTGTGCAAGAGACACAACAAAAAAACCAAACAAACTCAGTTCTGGGAATGAACCACGTGGGTTCAGTGCCTGTGAGAATGAAGGTGGCTTTTGTGGTCGCCCTAATAACAAAATGTTAAACCTTGCAGGCCATTAAAGGATGGAAATAGTCGTAAAGGATGTGCTAGCTTTTATTTACAAAGTACATTGTATTCAAGCTTTAAAAGATGCTGATAAAAGTGAATCATATGTGGAAAATATATTTATCTGTAACCAAATCTTCTTTTTATTATATCTGTTTCCACACGTGCATCTCGCTTACTGATAAGTGGGATCTCTTTGAACGTATACATGATGCCATTTAAAATCACAGCAACAAAAGATTTAACAAAAATAATATTGAAGGTGTGATTTGCTACATACCGTTTTGTCTCAGTAACTACTTCTTTCAAGTTTAAAAGGGTAGGGCCTTATATGTATGGCCAAATCTTGGGTAGTAATTAGCTTATTATCAGATGGGTAACTTGCCTGGGGACCTGAGACAGTAAACTGCCATAATTGCCTTGTGACATGGAGATGGCTGCTTGTTTTTACACAGACATACCATTGGTGTTGTTGAAGATAGAGTACTATTGCATTTCCAAAGAGAGAACAGTAGAAAGAGTACAGAAATCAGGCAGTATGAGGCTTTACCAACAGATAAAAAATATGCTCAGGTCAAAGAGTTGGAGCTCTAAATACTGTTTCTTTTCATTCACTACCAGGGTGACAGTGCAGGGTGGTGGCGGCAAAAATGCAGAATTGCAGGGATGCGTTTGCATTTCTTGCAAGCAGCTGAAGTGAGTGGGGCTGCAAAGCTGCAGTCTGAGGTCATTACGTTTTACTGAGAGATGCCAAGAAGAGCTCCGGTGCAAAGGACTATGAAACGATTAAAATTCTCACATGGTGGTTAATATGCTTCTTATCAGTATCCTTATTTGAGATTCATGACTGTACATCTCAGAAGGCTGCATTGTGATTAAACCCACTGCAGTGGTTTTCTCTTCAGCATCAAACAGGTGGAGGTAAAAAGGCATGAAAGGATAGCTGGCTGAAAAACGTAGCTGGCAAAGGGACAAGATGACAGTTGAAGAGTCAAACTCTTGGTTGACCTAAGCAGGCACAGAATTAGATTGTAGTTCTGGAAAAAGTCAAGTAGATTGTTAGCATGGCTGAGTGCCAGAATTTCTTTCCTCTGTGTTTCAAAAACCATGGTGAAGTTGGAAACATGAGTGAAATGTTAAGACCTGTTAATAAAATCTCATTCTCTCAGCCACTATGTTGCTGGTATTTCCCTTCTGGAATCAGAATGAATGGGTGATTGGTTATTAATATGTAATGAGATCTTATGGGAACAATAGCATTGCAAGCAAAGGAAAAAGAATTTAGAGAAGAGAATCATTCATGTGATAGTTAGGCTTGCCATGCTGGCATGTTAGTGCTAGTAGGGCATGGTCCTGAAGGCTTGTGCCAGTGTTTTAAAAGCTAGAAACAGCAGGATGCTTGAACCATGAAAGCAGGCGCCCTCCTGACACTATGCTGTATCAAGTCTCTTGTTCCACTTCCCTGCCTTTTACCATGTTTTCCTCTATCCACTGAAAACTGCTGGAGGCAGAGGTCATGCCTTTTATTTGTCTATAAAGTGATGCTACTTGTGAGGAACATACTTTGTTGGTTGCTAGAGGAACAAGAGCATCGGTAATAGACCTTTGCATATAAAATTCTCTAAGTCTCTATAGCATTTTTCCCCATCTGTGTGGGAGCCTGTAACTCCTGGATTTCTAAAAACTGAAAGTGTACGCTAGAGAAAGACAAAGCTCTGTGCTGCTGACTGTCCACTGTCTGGGCTGGATGGGCATTCAGTCTGACCCATTCATTGCCCCGGTGCTGTGTCCCATGGACAGAGCTTGTGTTCCTCCTGGCAAGGGAAATGCCAGAAAACCTCCTCCCTCCATGGCATTTCCCTTTTTCAGTGACTACGGAGTGTTCAGTGCGAGCTTTGTATACTGTACGTTTTTTTTAAACAGCTTCATGACTTGGGCTTAATCACCAAAGAATTTTGAGGTTGGTCATTTCTGATGGAGCTCACCCTTACTGTAGCAGCATGCACTTTACACTCCAGTGCACAAATAGCCACATATTGTGGCTTTGTGTATTGGAAGATGGAGAATGAATATATTTTTAATACAGTTTAACACAATGTTTTCCAAGTTTTTTTTACCCAAGGACTGTATCGTGATGGAACATAAACCTATTGTTCCCAGACTTAAAATGATACTGTCTCTTATTAGCTAGCTATTAGGCATAGGTTATAAACTGGATAGGATTATTTTTTATTTGGCCAGTCTTGCTCAGATAATTTTGCCATAAAGATTTTCTGGTGGTGTTTCAGCAGCAGCATCTGGGCTAGGTTGTGTTAAATTACTTTCCCAAACAACTTCTGTTGATCCATCATGGACACAAATAAACAGCTAATATGTACCTGGGAGGATATGCTCATGGTGTTCTTAATTGCTTCTTGTAATAGGTTGCTGCAATACTAATGTGATATCTAATTCTTCCAGCACCTTTGTGGGCGTCTGCCCCATTCCCTGTCTGTAAGGCGGCATTTGCCTTGCATGGCTGAACCACTTCATGTGAAAGAAAGGGCACTGGAAGATGAGCAGAGCTGCAGTAGACAGGTGCTTTAAATCCATGCCCAAAAAAAGGGTATACAACAGGTACAAATGCTCATTAAAAAGTTATTATTTTGATATGGTTCTTAGATTCCAACTTCTCTGCCCTTCATCTTTTGATGAGTTACTTTTCAAGTTTGTGTGAACTTCGAGGGTAATTTCTGCTTCTAAGATCAAAAGGCTTTTCACAGGTGAAACTATGATGGATTTCAGGTATTTTAGAAAAGCTTTATGGAAAGGAATTTCAAGAAAAGGATCATAAATATAACTGAGCAAAACAAATACAAAGGTGGTAGGCTGGCACTTCAGTGCTGAAATGTCTCACACCCAAACCAGCTGATGAACATATTAAAGAATAAAAATGCACAATGTATACTCAGAAGGAGAGGAAATACGGATTCACAGCTGTGTAATGAGGACCGCTTTTTGTAAACAGAGTAGCATGAGGGCATAGATTCTAATTAAGCATACAAATTGAATTTGCAAGGATTTCTGAGCAGGGAAGACATCTAAAAGCAGGGTTGATTTTTCTGGGATAAGAGGATAGCATGAATGATTTGCCTTTACTGCTTATCAAGACCCCTCTAGGAGCTTAGATTTAGTAGTGTTCAGTGTTTTTTAGAATCAGGAAGGGAAAGTGCCAGGGGCAAAGTGACAGACTCTTCGTCCTTTCAGAAATGGCAGATCTGTCCACCTGGCTTGAGAGTTAAAATAGGAAAAATTAAAAATGAGTTCTAAAAAAAACTGTTTAAACTTTTTCAGATTTAAATGAAACATTTATGACTTAGTTGGGGATTGACCTTTTAGCTCTCTCACCCTGATCAGTGCTTTGCTAGACTGTTAAAGGATTTTTTTTCTCAGCTGAGAGTTACCTGCATGAAGCTGTAATTGTGGGTTTTAACTAGGGTGAGGTTTGCTGACACACCTCCCCCACGGGTTAAAGAAATCACAGCATTTTATAACTTTCCGGAGGCCAGCAGCAGCTGAAAGAGTCTGAGCCACAGAGATCTGTCACTGTCGTTATCTTTCTGCTCACAGAGCTGTGAGAGAGGGCTATTAATCATCCTTCCTACGGCCTGGGAGCGTGTAGAAGTGCACAGAGAGTTGACATCATTTCTGAACAGTCAACTCGGCAGGATCCCTTGGTCGCTGCCTGCTTTAGGTCTGAAATACTGACAGATTGATCAAAGTCTCTGTGAGGACCCCTTTTTCCATCTGGGCTGGTGTCAGAGCTGCCACCTTATCTCCTCTGGAGAAGGCAACAATTGGTTTCTTGCTGAATCCCTCCGGGAGCAGTTAGTGTGGCATGACAGCTGGTTTTGGCAGGAGGGACTAGAGGGTGTTTTGGTTTCTTGTAGGTGTGGGTACTGAGGCAGTGGTGGTGAGAAAAGAACAGAAGCCCCTTCCTGTATCTTGAAGGAACTGCTGAGGTAGGATGGGAGCTGGTGCTGGCAGGTGAATGCACCAGTTTATCTTCAACATAACTTCTGGTGCTCTGAGTACTTTCAGGCTGCAGTTAGTTTGCTTAGGTTAAGTTTTGAAAACATGAGTGAGGTTTTGTGTTTCTTGCTAATTATTCTGTGGCTTTAGGATCCATGTTGAATTGAGAAGAAGAGTGGTGCTAAACTTTGCTGTGAAGTCAGCTACAATTAGTCGTTTGTGTCTTTATTACATTAGTATTATTGTTATGGTTTTGGAAAAACCCTTTATTACAATTACATCCGCAGACAAAAGGTAGATTTACTATTTCCCATACAGTACAACTTCATATTTGCAAACATTGCTCCTTCCTTCCTTCTTCCTACATTTCCCTGTAGAAATTTCTAAGTAGCTCTCCCGTAGCCCTAGGCTGAAATCTTACCTTCACCAACATCAGTGGGGAATCTGCCACTGGCTCCAATGGGATCCTGTTTTGGGAGTAATCTTTGCCCGAGTGAATGCTGCAGGACTTGGTCCAGCAAGAGCTAGTGCTCTCTTGTCAGCAGCACAACCCCTCCCCTACCTAATTTCCATGATAACTTGGAGACAGCATGGCTTTTAATTTTTTTTTCCTTCCCTATTAAATCTAGCCATGATGGATGCCTAGTAGAAGCTGAACATTACTTCTGCAAAACAATCTCTGCAGAAACTGCAGAATTTAATGGCTTTACGTTCCCCAAACAGGTTGTGTGTGCAACAGGCAGTGCTGCCAGCCCAAAAGTTGTTGATGTTCTGCTTTCTGTGGATATAAATTCCAGTTCTCTTCACTCTTCCCAGTTAAAAGCTTCACTTCGGATAAAGGAGCAGCTGACCAAAAAGGGCAGTTGTCGTCAACGGTTTTACTAATAATGACAGCTCTGGTATCACTGTCACTTCGCATGATTTCCAGCTCAGTGACTTTACACACTTCCACTCAATAAGAATTGTTATACCTGGGTAGTCAGCAAAACATTGATTATCTCCTCTACTTTATTTTTTCATTTATAATCTAGGAAATGAGTGAAGTTATGTCACTTCCCTGCACCAAAGCAGAATTCATAACGCATATTTTCACCTGCCGTATTGTTCAGGCTTCTTCCAGTCTCTAGTCACACACTGCTGTTTCCCTTATTTAAGCCATCTCTTTGATGTATCTTAAAAAGATACCATAATTTAGGTAAAATATAATTCAGGAACACCTACAATAACTATTTTCATCAGTACTGACACCAACTGAAGAAATTCAATAAAGCAGTAACAAGATTAGCATTTGCAACACTGTAAGGGAATTTCAGTCCTTCAGATGGTTCATGTGCTCACAGTTTGCCTGCTAAATTTATTAGGAAAATGTCAATCACTGTTGCTTGTCGAATTCAAACAGACAATTAAAATCAAATCTTCTACACCAGCCCCAGAAAACTGCTCAAATTTATAATTTGTACAGAAGGCTGGAAATTTTAATTATTATGACAAAGACTTTCCCAAGCTGAGCATGACATGTCATTCCAGTACCTCTGGCCATTTTATAGTCATTCCCATTTTTAAACACTGTAACTCTTTCTATGGCCTCCAACACACTTGAATTTTAAGAAGCCAGATGCAACAGTCAGATTTGCCAGTAGCTTATCTTACCTCTGAGAAGCAGACATCACTTGGACACCATAAATTTCAAAATCCACAACCCTCTTTAAAAACAACCCCAAAACATACACACTGTAGGAGAGCAGAGTATTTTCAGGAAGATACCATACCCCTCCAGCTTTATAAAACAAACTTGCAAATGTAAGAGCTGAGCCACTCTGTGGAAGAGCACTCACAATCAAAGAGAAGTTTAGAAAGAAGTATCAATTCACATTGCGCTGTGTTAATGTGATCCCCCAATCCTAGACTAGTTTAATAGGAGAAGAAATGCTACTGCATACTTCCTAGAATAAAAGGACCTTCCAAAGCTTCCTTTTCAAAAATTCTGACTGCCAGTTACTGTTTTGGAGACTAATTATGGGCAAAAATATATGAATGCTTTTCTGGAATTAAGGGGCAGGCGCTGCAGAAAGGCACTGGGTGCTGTGTGCACAGGGGCGAATACCTAACACCTTCCACTACAGAAAGCCTAAGCCTCTTTGAGAAAGCACCTGCCCATAGCTCTCTTCCCCCTGTTACTTCATGCTGACCTTCAAGAGCAGCTGGATGAACAGATGTTCATTTCCTGTCAGCGCCTCAGCAGTGGCAGAGGAGTATAAAGGGTCCTGCTGGAGTTGACTCTGCCCAGTAGACTCTGCAACAGCAAAATCCAGCATCCTGTTAGAAATGTTAGAAGAAAATGTTCTTCTGCCTTGGCTGTGACAAGAGCAGACACTCCTTTGGTTCTTTTATCTCACCTAAGACAAAAATTGAAGCATGTCTACCAAAAATCATGTGAAAGAAGATTTGCAAGCAAGAGATTAGAATAGATTGCTTCATGGAAGATGCAAAGTAATCCAATTTACCTCTCTGCAGTCACGATCCAATCTGCTGTACTAGCACACGTACACACCCACCTTCCCTGCTCTGCAGTTGCTGTACAGACCAATTTGAATATACAAAAGAGCCCATATGCCTGGGCATAAACCTTTGGCACTATATTTGCTCTCTGTATGAACATGTGAACTTTCAACTCTGCAGCTGGAATCAGCCAGAAAGTCTCTGGTTTCACACATTTTGTCAAGATAAGTTGTGATAATCTTCCTGCGTTTTCAGCCAGCACTTGCATATCCCTTCACAATGAAGGTGCCAAAAGGCATGGCTCAGAGCCAGAGGAAAAACTGCCATCATTCTTAGCAGTTTTCACATTCAGTGCATAGATTCTGTTACATTATAAAAAAGGTGCCAAAGGCTCTATAGAGACAAAGTCTTATTCTGTACTGTGCTGTATATCATGCTGTAAGACTGGAATGCTGAAAGGCCATTTCACATATTTACATTGTAAAGCAGACCAAGGTCTTGAATCTTACAAACCCACTTTGTGGGAGAGAAAGAAAACCGTTGTTCTGGCCACCTCAAGTGAGACAAACGTTGTCCCTCCCTGTTGGAAAATGGCATGAGAATGCATAGGCAGGTGCATGGGCAGGTTTCACTGCAGCTTAGCTCAAGTAGGGTTTCTCATCATCTGTGGGTTTCAGAAGAACTTCCTGAGCACACTGAGGAAGCGTGGGTGCTGCAGTTGAGCTCACCATAAAGCAGAGAATTCCCCAAGCTGAGAAAAGAAGACTGGAACTCCCAGCTTATCAGGTTGGTAAGACATTTTTGAAACACTTGCCAAAACCGTGTGTTTCTAGTATTTTGAGCTTAATTGGTTTGCCGCAAATCAACGTGAATTTTTCAAAGAAACTGGGAAAGGAGACTAGTTATCACTGAAGGAGAGTTTCTGAAGGACATAAAAGGTTAGGGGAAGGTCCAACTTTTCTGTTTCTGAAACCTTCCAACACTATGGATATTGAATACCTTAGATGTTAAAGAAAGGGCCTTCGAAGTAAACATTGGTACCTGGTGAATATAAGACACCATGTACACATAAATATCATATCTGCATAAACCGAACACAAGCCATTGTGCAATAATGCTAAAAAAATCTGCTGTGTTTAAAAAACCCAGGATGACTAATACATTTAATACTGGTGTAAAAGCAGTCCACAGAATTGCACTTAAAACACATTCATTAAGGCTCCAGGATGTTTTTCGAGCTTTCATAAAAGCAAAATAAATGGATGCTGCTAAAACAATAGGGTGATTTGATTTTTGTAATAATAGCTAAAAAGCTTTGTAAAACACAAGAGCAAGCAGCAATGAGGCTGGGAACTAGAGAGCTCAGGCTGTCTTTTACGCTCAATTAAATAGTTCATCATGTCATGTGTTCACTTTTTAATCACTTTAAACCAATACAGCAATATGATAAGTAATAACAGTGTTTTTATGAGAAAACTTCTGTTGTATCTTCAGTTGCCAGGAATGAGAACTGTTTATGAAAAGGTAGTTCATAGCAAAAGTTTATGTGAAATGTAGGGCTTCATGCATATCAGGCTGTATGAACAACAATTCATGAATCATGAATTCACGAAACATGAATCTGCTGAAGTTTAATTGTAGTTCCTCATAGTTCTGGGACTTTTAATCTATAGTTTGTAAATCTTATATTACATTTGCTACTCTTTCATAGAAGCTTGTATCTTTTCAGGTCTTCTAAAACTGATGAAATCCTATTTATAATGTGCAGTGAACAATGAGATTGGTATAGTTTAAGAATTGGGACTTCATTATGGGCTCTGTTGCTTTCCCATTAAATAGGTGAAAGAAAACCCAGAAGAAAATTAATCATATAATTTGCATGACTTTCATGCAATCTTCTCCTAATCCTAAGCTTTACTCCAGCTATCTCTGTTCAGTGCACAGCTCAAACCCAGCATAAGGTCTGTGCACAAGCAAATGCACTAGTGCCAGCAACACCTCAAACCCGACCCTGCAATCCATAAAAATTGCTCCAAAAACACAAACTTCACTTCACTTCTTTTATGACATATTTTCTCTTTATTTGAATCTTTTTTTCTGTATAGGTGCCACCAGCTTCAATTCATTCCACATGTGCTTTGCTTATACTCCTGGGTTTATTTGTATTAATTGCAGCACATTTATTGCCCTGCTGAAGCTCTTATAAAGCTACTGTTTTGTGCAGGCTAATGGGCTGGAATAACTTCCCAGTGCTCTTGCTTTGCCTTTAGTTTAGTTTATTTCAAGTGCAGCTTTTCTCTGGAAAAGATCTCTGTCCAAATGACATGGTAGCATACCAGGACTGTGTCCTTGCTGCCAGCTGGACTCAAGTACACTGTACAGACAGGTCACCTGCAACCTCTGCAGAATTCTCAGTCAGATCAGCCTCATGTAATTAATTTGATGGAAGTAATTCTCTGCACAACTTTTTTTCTGTCCTGTGTAGGGATAAAAAATTGTGTTATGTGACTTCCCTTGAGTAGCCGCAGTCTGAATTGCTGTGTCCGTTTTTAGGTCTGATAACGTGGGGAGTTAATTTTCTGGAGATATTTGGCACCTTGCACTGTTGGCTTCTTTGGCTCATGTCCTGTAACAGTCAGGATTTTTTTACCTCTTGCACAGGACAAACTGTATATTTTGGCTGTTTACCTTTAGGGATAGAGCCACCACTTCTGCAGATCCCTTTAGGTCATCTGACAGCTTGTTTATACAGCTGGGACCACAAAGAGCAGTGGATTGCATTCAGAAGGATGGCAGAATGAAAACAGATACTCCCAAAGGCTAAAGTCTGTTTTTCTTTGCTGAAAGAAAGGGGCAGTTTTCTGTGTTTCATGACACCAGGTTATTCTTTGGAGTCATGTTCCTAATGTTTGTTCTCACTTACCCCACAGGGCTCAGCAGTCACCCCATGCACAAGTTGATAAAGACCCATATCAGTCCTTTTTTTTCTATAGGCGTCCTGTTCCCTTGTCAGTGCCATGCACATCACACAGCTCCAGGTAAAACTGACTGAACACTTGGTTTTCATGGGAATATGATTAGGCCCAGATGATTTAAATCTTTGTTCAAGACTCATACAGCAGAACTCGGGTATCTGGACTACTGCCATCCTTCTGAGTATGATCTCTGAAATGAGAAAGGATATTATCATGCATATATTTTTGTAAATTGGCATCTTGGTGTATAGTTTAATTTAGTTTTGTTTTTTTTTAATCCAGAAAAAAACAAACATCCCAGTAAATTCAAATGCATGGGAATTAGTGGGTGATGCTGAAGGAGACTGGTACACCTCCAGAGGAGGTGATGAAGTGAAGGTGGTCAGCTCCACAGGGTCAGGCTGTAACTGAACTGTAAACAGAACACATTGCTTGTGTCAGTAGGAATTTCTTTGAAGTATTGTGAGAGGGTTTTACTTATGGAAATGAAATACTCTTCTAAAAACTTGCTAAAAAACTATTTGATTCAGAGCCTCTCTCAGTTGCTGAATACAGTGACGTAGAACTCTGCCTGGATGGCTTTGATTTTCTTTTAACTTTTTGTTTAGAAGGGTTATTGTGCACTGTTAAATTCTTCAGGATTTTTCCCTTATGGGAAGACTGCAGATTTTGATCCAGCCTTCATTAAACGGATGCGTGTTAGTTCACGGCTTGGAACTGCTTTTGAATTTTTATAGAAATAAAAGGATCTAAACAGCATGCAACTGAAATTAAAAGCCATGGAAGGACAATCTCACCCAGCATATTTTCCTGAACATATTTGGAAAACAGTGAGACAGGATCTGTGAATTTATAAATATGAAGCAATACAAAAAGAACCGTGAACTTTCAATCAAAGAGGCATGTAATTAAATTTCTCCCTGCTCCATAATTTTCTATTGTATCCTTGTTACCTTTTTTGTCATATCTATTTGCAACTTCACAAATCCAAAATATCTTAATTTGAATAAAACAAAAGCCTATTCATGCTTGTACTATTCATGTGGTTTAATTGGTTTACAAAATACAAATGTTCTTTGAAAGAAACTGATTTGATTTCAAGAGGCTGGTAGCTGTCCATCATATGTGGTCCTTCTGCTCACAAAAGCCAAAGGAACAGAACTAGACATAAATGGTTTTGCTTCAGCTTGCTTTGTTTTTGCTCCTTTTGGGCTGTGCTCTCCCTGTTGCTCAGTGAATTCAGTAGGAAAACATTAGGGTAGTAGCTTATTGCACAAACAAAAATTGTTTTCCATGTATGAAGTTCAAATGGAGAACTGAAAATACTTTTCAAATGCTCTACTTTCCAGTTCTAGGCAATATCAGCAAATATCAGACTGCAAAATTCATTATTGCCCTTGGAACACCTGGGCAGACACTACTATTATGTGGTAGTGGTAATAGTGGTGCATACCAATATTAGTTGGGGTTAGAAAGAGATTCCAGATTCCAGAAAGATATTCTTTCTCTCAGTCTCTGCTCCCAGATGAGCAGTTCCTTCTTGGGGTATGCAGAAAAGAGAGGGAAGGGATGCAGCCCCGCAAGCTTTCCCATCAACCTTCTTGCAGTAGCTGTCCAGTAGCAATAAGGCAGTACAGCACAGGCTGAACACCTCAGTGTGCAGTGCAGGATGTCTGGTATAATTCAATACAAAAGAAGGAGTTAATGTAGGAAACTGTCAACTCATTAAATTGATCCGTGTGTATATCTGGAGAATTAGCTATTTTGCAGGAAGAATTTTATGGTAACACTAGTTAGTAGTTAATTTAATTTTTTTTATATGTTCCCTAATGCAACCATGCAGGGACCATCAGCTGAACAGTATTCATGTTGTCTTTGGGGTCCGTCTGCAAGTGGGGGAATATATGCAGGGTATTTGAGAGAGGCTGCCTGCCACTGAGGCATCTTCAGTCATGTCAACCCCTCATCTCCGTGCCTTCATGAGACCATACCCAGCATGTACAGGCTAAACTCTGAAAGGGAAACACACAGAGCTGTCAGTCAAGTCTCTCTGGCTGTCAATATAGTTTGTGTAAGCACAGACCAAAGGGCACAAGAAGATGCATAACTGACAAAGTAAATCAAATCATGGTTGACAACAGGTTGCAGATGCAGGAGAGAACTGACAATGGATGGGCAATGGAATTATAAAGCAGAGGGAAGTCTCTGAAGGATATGGAGATCATAAAAACGGAAAATACTGGTTACTGGCAGCAATAATCTAAACCCACACTGTGTTACCTCAATGGGAAAGTATTTGCATGTTAAAAGAGAGCTTTATGCGCAGTCTAATGTGGTGGTAATAGGAAAAAAGAAAAATCTGTTTGCACTGTCATTTGTTGCTCTGCAACTCCCTGAGTTCTGAGGCTGCTTTAAAGAAAATATTAACTGTACTGAACTGCAGATTAATTAGTCAAGCTAATGAATAATTCAACTCTTGAATTTGCCCAAACCATCTCTTTTCAGTTTATCTGCTTTGCTAATGGGGAAAGAGAAGACCAGCTTCTTGTTGCAATTTTTTAAAAGAAAAAGCCTTGGTTTATCCTCTGCTGAAATGAACTGGATCAGGAGTTCACAGTAACAGATTTAGCAACCTGCTGAATAGGCAGCTGTTAACCATGGAGTGCTTTTGTTGTACGGGGGATTCATTAACTGAGTGTTGTTTCAGGTGTTTATCTCTTGACTTTCACGGATAAAAAATGGTGTAACAGCAGTTATTTTTTACTTTTTATTTTCCATGTGAAGCAGCTTGCTTCACTTTTTCTGTACAAAGCAGAAATCAGCCTGGAATATGTGATCAGTATAGATTATAGAAGTATTTTACAGTGGAGGAAGTAGAGTCTCTTACATGATGTGTACTGATAGTAAGAGTTGATGACATCCAGTCATTTTTATGAGTGTCCTAAGTCCTGTGTCTGCCATGGAAAAATTGGAAGGGAACAGGTTTGTGCCCAACCCAATGTTCCTGAGAAGCCTCTGCATTTTGCAGCTGCTGTCACCTTCTGGTAATCTCTGAGCCCCTTTGTGTCCCTTCTTCCTTTATACACCGCTAACTCGCAGGAGTGGCAGGGCCCTGTGCTTCTGCCCCCCGACCTTGGGACAGGTGCCTCCTCCTGACTCCAGCACACTGCAGTGGCTGCTGAAGAAAGGGCTCCAGCAGGGTTGTTTTCTTGTGCTTCTGAGTGAGGCTGCTGGGCCTTTTTGGAGAAGTGGGCCAACTTAGTAGGGAAAAAGTCAGGTTTTGCTCAAATACTGTGACTGCTGAACATGAGCCAATACCAGATCTAGGACTTCGTTCAGCCACGGAGGCTTTGATGACCAGAACCCCTGGTGGTACTTTGGGTAAAATTACTTTATGAGAGAGGTCATGAGTACAATTAGTGATTCATTTAATCAAGAAGTGCTGTCCCTATCTTGTCTGCTGAATGAGACACTTCAGTGCCCACTGTGTGGCTGGAGCCAGCTGCTGCACAAGTTTGTGCTACAAAGTCATAGAGCAGTAGAGATGGCTGGCACACACTGAATGACTTGAGTTTATGTATTGATCTGAAAAGCTGGTAACCAGCCTGAGTTCATTGGTAACTTGGTGAGCACTGCCTTTCTGAGCAGGAGGAAAGGGAATTATGGTGGTGGGAGTGGGATGCTGAAAAGCTGTGTCTTTCTGCCTCTTCTCTGAATGTGGCACATACAGAACAGTGCTCTGCAGAGCGGAGTATAGTAGGCTTTGCCCATGTGAATTTGATTTGACCACTGCTGATGAAACATGGATAATAATTGTTACTGCTCACACTTTTAAAGCAAGACTATTCAGAGCCAGCTTTCAGACATCTTCTAAAAGCTCTTTTGTGGTGTAGGCAGATTTGCAGGGACATAATATATTCCTGTTCCCTAAAGGTTTTCCTCCACCTGCTTAGGTATAGTCCTCTGATGTTATACAGTTGCTATGGAAATGAATGACATCACTGTCTGGGGAACATGGCTTCATATGAGAAATCAATAAAGTAGAGCAAATGAATTGTCAGGCAGCTATGTTGCCTCTCTGTCTTACTAATACAGAAAAAAAAAAAAAGACACGGATGAGAAAGTGATAAATAATATTTTTTTCCCAAGGAAGTATGTGTTTTCTGAGCCAAATGTCTAGTCAGTTTTTAGACTTCAGCAGAGCTACTGGTAATCCCCTTAAAGATGTATAGGGAATTCCAGTCAGTGAGTTGATAATTTCCCACTAGCAGCATCATATCTTGTGTATTCCAGATATTTCTATTTCATTTTCTGTTTTTGGTACCAGCTGGACAGTAGAATGCCATAAAAGGAGCTGGGAGAGATGCAGTCAACTGATTGCAGAGATAATTGGAACTCCTGCAACTCCTCTCATTAGGTGCCTGGGCCACTGCCTGCAGGCTGAGGCAGCATGGGCAGGGTGTGCACCGAGGCCAGCTGCCTGCGGAGAGCTGGGTGCCACCGCTGCTCCCCTTGTCCAGGGAATTCCATACAGCCCTGCTGAACCCGGCAGCTGGAGGTATGTGACACTTGGAAGCCCCAGTAGAGCCCAGCCCACTTCTTGTGGTGATTTTACACATAAAGTATCTCGTCCTAGGAATGAAAGGGTTTTTCCCTGTTCCTCCAGGGGTTATTATGGGTTGATTGCTGAAGACATATGGGTGTAGGTAAAAGATGCTGCTGCTGTTGTTGCAGCATCTTTCAAGTAGTGTCAGTGCAATAGTCCCCAGGGAGAACACAATCAAATTAGGGTCCTAATGTAAATTGTGTGTCCTAAATAGCTCTTTCTGACACAGTTCATCAGTTAAGGAAATTAAATTGAAAATGCTTTAACTACCAGAAAAAAGGGCTCTAGAGTAAGTGTTAACTTCCATACTTGAAAGAAAACTCTGAATGGTTTAAAAACCTAGATAAGGTGTATTTTGTGTGTCACGTATGAAGACAGCTATTATTATCAGAAATAAAGCAGCTAATACTTTGCAGATTACAACATTTTTTATTGCACAGACACTGGTCCTTACTAGTCAGTGTGTGATGGATAGTCTTAAAAGGATTAGCAACAGATTCACTCCTTCACAGAAAGGCTGAGCATGAGACTGTACTATTTAGTGGATTTGCTGTCACTTTGTGAGGAATTAGCCCGCTCTCTTCGTGACTGGAGCACACTTGAATCGTGGGATAATTTCTGGATGAATCAGTCATGCAAGAAAAGGGCTCTCAGAGGTGAAATATATATGTTGTATGGACCCATATAGGCAGTAGTGGGTTGTTTTACAATAGTACTTTAAAGAAAAAGTAGTCTTTGACTTAAAATATTCATAGAAAGGAGTCCAGCACTGACAGGATGTGTTATTACAGCTGAGATGTCAATGTAGGACTGCTATGGTTAATGGGTGAATGGAGGAGTTCAGCACTTTATACTGCATGGTTAATCTTTGCTCCTAAGCATTCTGTTTATCACTTACCAGTTGTTACTGCTTCCTTTGCATTTATACAGTGTCATCCAAGCACGCCCATTGCAGCAGCCTGAGCTGCCTGTAGGAAGATGTTGTACATGTGTAGCTTTAAACTGAGTTATTAAAAGAATTGCCTTGTGTTACTTCTATGTATGAAGTAATGTATGTGTGCAAGGCACAGTGGCAGGGGGGTTTGGTGTAAAACCTGGCTTTTGTAGCAGCCTTCAAGACACTGCAGATTTGCCAGCTGGTGTGATTTGGCTCACCTTAGTTTCCCTTTTTCAGTAACTTTCCACTCTGTCCCAGCACAGCACAGTGATGACTAATTCACTAATCCCCAAACTGGTATCAGAAACCCCACACAAGAGGGTTGAGTTTGTAGCATTTCCCTATTTTAAGCACTGGGGAGAAAAACATTGGGAAAAATTTATCTGTGTGAAGCAGGCACTGAAATGTGATAGAAACATTTTGGTAAGAAAAAGGTCTTACGCTTTATTATCTTCCCTTCAACTGCATATGATAGAAGGAAATTGTTTTCTTTAACATCTTTCTGTTTAAACTACTTGTAGTTTAAAACTTTGGGGTGCGAGCTCCCCAAAGTATCAGCAGCAACCTTCAGGGACATGGCACATAGTTCTTGGCAGAGGTCAGTCCTGTCTGCTTTGCACACATAGTTCTATTGAAGTTGATAAAACTATTTGTGTGGCCAAGGCAAGCAAGATTTGGCTCTCTTGGGGGATAGCTTTTAATAGCAGATGTTCACTAAGAAGCCCTGATCTTGTTACCCTGAAATGTCCTTCATAATAAAGAAGAGAACTGAAATAGAGGAAAGGTCTCTAGGAGAAGAATAGTTCAAAGTGAATGTTTTTCAGGAAATATCACTTTTTTATGAGGGTTTTTCCTATAGAATCCAGCTAGTCAAGATGAAGAGTACTCATGCAAATACAGCCAGTGAGTTCACAGAAGCTGCCTAAATACATAAACAGGCAAAGTTTTGCTTATTAAATAGCGACTGTTTTTTAGCTTTACTTTAGTACGTGAGGGAGTTTGTGTGCCTCTCCAAGTCAGGGGAAGGAAAATAATAGAGAGGATGGAAAGGGTAGTAGTAGAAGGGAAGTAGTACAAGGCACAGATTTAGTCAATAATAACAGTAGGGGCAGCCTGCTTGCCATCTTGGAAATGACAGATAGAAATATCCTTAAGTTTGTTCTGCAACTTTTCAAATTTATTGTAGACTCGTTGCTATTTTGGAGCATGGAAGAGGGACTGAAAGTTCTCTGGAGCCAGAAAGGAGTCTTGATGTTTGCATAATGGAAAAGATGGGTCTGGAATATGATACATTATTTCCTATTCATTCCCATTCCTCTGTAGAACTAGCAAATGTCTGTTGCCCCTTATAGTGGCCTTTAAAATTTGTTTATACCACAAATAACCATTAAAGGCATCAGGCAGAAACATCTGTGAGCGTAGACTGCAGTAGCTGGTGCAGCCATACCCAAGGGGAGCAGGCATAATTATAATAGTTGACCAGACAGCTCTCACTTAGCAGGGCAAGGTCTCCTGTGACACAGGGCACATTAGTCCCCTGCCCACGGTGGGTCAGCTCTGCTCCATGGGACCCTAGCCAAGCACCTGGCAAGCCAGCAGGAAGAGACCACAGCTATGGGAGACATCATCAAAGTGCAGTGGCTCAGTGTCCTTTATCAAGCTCCCGGATAATGCATGCAAATACTGCATGCAAACAACACATGCTGGAAGGTTAAAGCTCTCTGATGCAGGGAGCAGCCTGCTGATGTGGTGGCAAGAGGAAGTGATGCGTGGAAGCAACGCTAGTTAAATGTCATATTGGAAAGATTAGGTACCAAGTGTTTGGGTTAAAATACTGGTGCTGTGTAAAACAGAAAACATGAGTCTTGCACTAATTTCTGGAAACATTATAATTTGCTTATATTCTGGTTGTTGCTGGAAGCCCCAGTCAGCAAACTGCATTATGCTATGTGTGTTCATGAAGTACTTCAAAGCAGTCCCTTCCTTAATGAGCACTGGGTTTGTCTCCTTCCAAATCCATATGTGAGAAGCCACAATTGCCTGTTCATTTATGTGTTCTGTTCACTGTGCCTACACAAGAAGATAATGTGCCAGTTCACAAGTGGCTGTATCTTGAGGTAGTGTTTATAAAAATCACATATTGAAAACTATTTTGTCTGCTGTATATTTAAGTCAATGCAAGATGAAGGTGGGAATTTGTTATAAGCCATTCAGTCTCAGGAGAGAATGGGCTAAATGTCACTTTCCAGAGAGCTAATTACTGTGTAAGGGAAGGTGCTTAGTGTAAGCATCAGCCAGGCTGAAGGTCAGGGTGTCTACTCTTGTGCTGTGGAGGTGCATGGAAAGGGATTCTGTATGGGAGCAGAGGTGACAAGGCAGTGTCTGCTCAGGTGTTTTGAAATCCTTCAGTGCTGAGAAGTAATGTCCAGGAGAGTTTTGGAGGCTGGTTCCAGCAGTCTCTGAAACAATATTGATTCTCAACAAATCTGTAAAAACTTGGAAGATTCCAAAGGCCTGTGGGACTCTTAGGCTCTTTTGGTATTGAAAAAGGGCTGAAAAGCATAACCCTTGAGCACAGGTCAGGTTGGCTTAGTATTAGCTACAGGCTGAAAGGGGCCTGCTTGTTTGGGACTCCGTATTAATTTAATACTCCGAAGTATTAAAGGCTAAAAATACAATTCCTGCTTAGTATGGTTTAACCACTGGTAGATTTGTCAACTCTTTTTTTTCTTTTGATAGGGTTATATACTTTCATGATAAAAAACCAGCCTTTATGTAATATGCTTGTGTTGCCCTGAAAACTCAGCTTCTGGTTTTTTCTTTCTCTAAATCATTTGAACCACTCCTATTCATGTATCTTTTTGATTAAAAGCAAAATCCAGATACCTCACATCATATTGAATTAACCTGCTAGGTGGATTTAAAACTTAATATTTTTGAAATTAATTTAGCATGTACATATGAACAGTGAGACCTGTTCGTGCTTTCCCACAGCTATTGTTGACAGTGTTGACAGGTTTTGTTGGTAGAGTTTGCACATGGAAGTGCAAGCTAGTAGAGAGGAAATTGGCTTACAGAATGATGTAAATCAATTTTGCTTTCATTCAACCAAAAATAAGGTAATACAGCAAGGAGCTAAGAGCCCCACTTAACAAAAATAAGGTAAGAAATTACGTATTTGTTAAATGGTAATATTAACCAACCCAGTTTTAGCTATCATAACCAAGCCTAGCTTGAGCTATTATAAAAAATCTGCTCTGAGCAATCTAGCAAGTGAAGCCTGAAGTGCAACCTGAAATGCAGGGAGAGAGGTGATGAGTTTGAAAAGGGATCACATCACTACCACAGAGAAATGAAATAGTGTAGAGAACCATGAAAGTCAATTCTAATGTTCAGATGGCTCGATTTTGTATTCCCTTGTCAGAGCAGCCACTGAATTGCCAAGGGTACAGCAGTGCAGGCAGTGGGGTCTCACTGTGGGCAGAAGTAAATGGTTGGCAGTGCAGTAGTGGCTGACAAGGTCAGGATTGCTTCACAACCCCACCATGGCTCCAAAGGCATGCTGACTAATATGTACATGTTTTGTGAAGAAAATAGATCTGTGGGAGTGCAGAATTGTTGTCATACTGTTACTTAGCTCAACAGATTCAGTGCCCATGGGTTGAATGGCTTCTTTTCGTGTACAAACTCTAGGGAAGGTGTTTAAAAAAGAATTTTTCTTTTAAATGGCCATTTCTGAGATCCTGATAGCTGTACTAAGCTTTTTGGAAGGAGCAGCATCCTTTTGTGCCAGCTTTAATTCAACCTTTCCCCTCTTCCCCCATTTTCTGCCTCTCTTATGAGGGATTTTCGGCTTGCTGCCCTGGAACAAAATGGTCACAACTGTCTTGGATGTTTTCTTTCTTTTTTTTTTTTTTTAATCTGCTCGCCTCATTTGCTGGGGATGTTTGTGAAGGGGCCGTGTCAGCATCTGCTTCAAAACAGCTCTGTGTGCCAGTCAGCAGGGCAGTGGGGAAACATTTGGTGAAGTCCTCCATCCCGTCTGCCGGCTTTCACAGCTGGATGCCACCAGCAACAGCAATGGGGCTTCATCATGCTTAACACTGCAAAGCCCTGCATGCTGCTGGGCTGCCGTGGATGCAGCTGCAGCTCAGTGGGAGCCTCAGTGGCAAATTAAATTTTCCATTCCTGGACTCAGTATAGACATAAAAATTAAAATAAAAAAAAAAGAAAAAAAGCAAAATAAAAGAAGGATAATTTTACTCTCTTGTGACACCTTTATTGGGCATCAAAGTGCTGAGACGTGTAAATGCTCTGAGTGCACACTGTTTGCAGGAATGAAGCTTTAGTCAATACCCTCCTATGAAATCATTAAAAGGAACAAGCAAGGCTGTCAGGGGTGTGTCTTAATTAATTGAGCTGGAACTTTAGATTGGTAGAGAATGTGGCTGGCAGGTGCTGGTGGATGCCGATTGCCTTTAGCTATTAGTAATAACCCCAAGGCATTTGCTAAACATTGCTTTGAGAAATGTTAAATGAGCTGTCAGCTCTCACCATGCTTTAAAATCTACTGAAGCAGTGACTCAGTGAGCAGAGCTGCTCATCTCAGGTTGGACTAGTCCAAATGGTACTGGAAGGGCAGTGTGAGGTGACAGGAATGGTCCCAGGTATGGGTTGTCTTCTAAATGACTACAGACTTTCAAGGTGAAGGTTCTTCATCCCAGAAAAATACTACAGAAAGGAGATAGTCTCTGCAAACTTGGAGCAGTAAGAATAAAACAGACTGGAAACAAATGCTTATTTTTGCTCATAATAGAGTGAAGATACCTTGAGTGAAACTGTCAGGTGGCACTTTCAGGCTCAAAGAGCATACTTTTTTTTATACAAGAAATATCTAAGCTTAGTCATGTCTGACTTAGATACTAAGTCAGATGTATTTTGATGGGAATATTAAAAGCAGAGCTGGTTTCAAAAAAGCAAAATCATAATGAAAAAAATTGTTTGGGAGTTATTAGAAATGTCAGTGCTGTCCTGGGAGGTCTCTTAGTCACAGATACTTAAAATTTATCCAGTGGACCTGTACTAGAAAAGTGTCACCACCTAATGCTCTCCTCTAAGTCTCCCATGTTCACAACTGTCAAAGAAGGCATAGCAGGTTCCTGGTTCACCTATTTCAGCCATTGTGTTGTGATCATTCAGAGATTTCTGAGTGCTTGAGAGGTTGGGTAGGACTTCTTTTTCTTTGGTATTGACTTTTCATTCCTGGATATGCATTGTCATTAGAGAAGGACATAGCCTATTTACTTGTGTAGGCCTACATGGATATAAAAAATGAAATTTATCCTCAGTAAGCATCCTGCCCTCAGGAGAAAGCAAGCATTCTTCTCTCTGCTGAGCCCTCCCGTTGACTTTAGTAAGATGATCATCATGACTAATGACTTACAAGCAAACTAGGTGATGCACAAATACTGGAGGTTGAAGAGGATGCCTGTAAACAAAACACATTTATGTTTTTGTCTTACTGGCTGGGCTAGTACAAATGTTTTGGTCACTACAGGTGGCCTTAGAAAAGGCCCTGGTCTAGGAGGTGAACATTTGACCATTCAAGGAAGAAAACAGTGTGACACTAGAGAAAGTTGGTATGGTGGTTTTTTTTTTAATATTAACTTTTTGTTGCTGTTGTTCTGGCTGCGTACTCTGAGAGGAATATTTTCTCCCCTGTTGTGGAGCTGTATTAGTTTTTCAACAAAAGGCACAAGGGGCCTGACAAGGCACAGATAAAATCATACTGAGCTGTGCTTCCTGGAATGTGGCACATCAAACAGGCCTTTGTTGGGTGGTTAAAGAGCCTGTTTCGTTTAGATGCTATTGAGACAGAACACATTGTTTTCACAGACCCTGGGAATTATGCCCATAAAATGCGTTCAGCAGTTACATTTATGAGCTCAATTCAGCACTGCTACGGTGTTGTCTGGGGACCTTTAAAAACCAGACATGAAAGCAGAGCAGTAATGCTCGCGTTGGATCTCATCTGTTGTTACTGCGCTGTCTCGTGGTGCAGCACATCCAGTGTGCGGAGGGTGGGGGGATCCGAGAACCCCCTTTGCCCCTTGCTGCCCATGGGAGCAGCTCGTGCTCTGTCTGGCAGCTTGGCTGGGGGCTTCTGCGGCCCAGTGTGTGCTCGTCACCCATCCAGGAGAGAGGCTGCTGTGGTGGAGAAGGGTTGAGGCTGTGGCTTCCTGAACAGGGCATATTGTGAGGCACCAGCCAAGACTGCAGCCCCCTGTTTGGGCTGGTTCTTCAGGCACAGTGCCCGAGACCTGCGGCTAAAGACAGCAGGTCCTTCCAAAAGCTGCCAGCCTGGCAGGGCTCAGCACTGCAGCCTCCAAGGCTTCTCTTGAGCTGGCTGTGTGTCTTGCTGGGTGGATGGTGGCTGACCTGACCAACAGGGCCAGTTCTTGGGCAAAAGAGAGGAGGAAAAAGAACAAGCTTTTGTATAGTTCAGAGTGGACTTTTTCTTCATGGAGAGTATTTTCCATATAAATTCTCCTTGTCTTCCCTACTTTCTTACCTAGCCTTTGGTGGGCTGTGGTTGAGGGTACCAATTATACAATATGTCTATATAAATTTTCTAACAATATCTATTATATTATTATGTAATAGTTGTCTAGCATGATGTAAGTACTGTATAATGTTACACTAACTCTGTGTAATAGTGTCTTTCCCCCTGCACTTTCTCTACTGGTTCTGCTGAAATGAGGGCCAGAGCGCAGAGTGCTGTAAAGAATTGCTTTTATAGTCCTCACTGCTAATCCCTAAAAAATGACAACAGCAATATTTGGCACTTTTAGAGAAGGGCTGTCTAATCTATAGGTAAATACTGACAGGGTGTTTTGTGAGTATTAACATGTAGGAAGATAACTTAAATACAGATGAACAATTTTTGAAACTTCTAGAGAAATTCTGTGCACTTTGGGGGGTAAAGGGTCCCCTGATACTCCTTCAGGGATGTTACTGACTCTTAGGTACAGGTATGCACCATCCATATTTACATATATTTTAGCACACACCTGGATCAGTTTCCTGCATCACTGTGTGTGGTTTTAGGATTGTACTGCTGACACAAGAGAGTGAACGTGTGGAAATGTTTGGTTTGGGGTTTAGAATGTGCTCTGCAGGAGGAGTTTGGGTTTGGACACAATTTAAGCCACACTTGAAATTGTACCTTCTGCCTCTACAGTGAGACCACTTCTGTCAGGTACCACCAGTTGTTCAGAGCCTGGGAAGAGTCTAGAACAGCTTTGGAGTTCAGAGCACCACAGAGCACCTGCCTTGCTCCCAGGTTAAGAGTGAAATAGAAAAGTGGCAGTATGTGCTGATGTATTTCTTTGTGATTTTGTGATTTTGACTACGTGAGTCTGGTTATATAAGATATAGATGTACAAACCCAAGCCGTACTGATTTGCTGTATTGCAGCTGTTGGTGGCATGTGATTATTTTAGTTTTAGTTTGGATATTTTTTGAGTGTCAAAACTGTCTAAAGAAAAAGAAGTTCAGCTGGAATGGAACTATACTTTCCAAGAAAGAAATAGTTGTCTTGCTCCTGCCATAGCTTTCTCCATTACCTGAACTGGTACAATCTATTCTACTTGTTTTGAGTTGTATACCGTATTATCTTCAGCCAGCACTGTTTATGGTGCCACTACCCAGATCTATTTCCCTACTGTACCTAAAATGTAGGTTTTCCTTACCTCTCTGTGTCTGTACAGTCTGCCCACGTGATTTGACTAAAGCTCATGTCTTCCTGCTTATGTTATGTTTCTTTCTTGGGACTGTTTTTGGGTTTGTGAGGATTTTTTTCCTTTGTGTGGTTTTTTTGTTTGTTGTTTTGTTTGTGTGTTTATTTTGTTTTTGGTTTTTTTTTTCCTTAGTTGATTTAGCATAAAACCTTAGGGTTTCAAATCTGTACAGCCAGTTCTTTTAGCAGCATACCCTCTTGGGCAGGGTGAGTGCTCTTTGCTCTGGAGTTGCAACACCTGGAGATGTGCTGTGTCATGGTGTGGATTTTCTACAAGGTATTGGCTGTAAAAGGCTGCAGCCTGGAAAGGGAATGTCTTCTTGTGAACACTGAGGATTTAGTGTCAGTGCTCCAGCAAAAAGCAGAGAGCACTCTAAATGCCACACTCTGGACCACAAGTCATATGTGTCATATGGTAGAGAGATTCAGCCTCTGTGCTCTGGAACAGACACTTGAGAAGGAAAGGAGTTGGCCAGGATGTGAGGATGAGTGTTGGATCCATGTGATGTTTTGCATCGTTCACTCTGAGCTCTCCAGCATGACCTGCACTTCTGGCTGGCTCTTCTGAGTCATGGCAGGAAGGGATCTCCTGGAGAGAGGGTGAGTGCTGCTTCATGAAAATCAGGCCCCCCCAAAAGGGTGTGGCAGAGAGGCTATCTTGAAATAAAAGGCCCAAACTTGCCCATCACTTTTGAAGTTAAGGAATTTAATCAGCTTATATTAATTTGGACCCACTTCTTAAAATGTTTAAAGATGTGTATAAATATATTGTTATGAGAAGCCTTAAAGCTAAGATAAAACTAGGCACAATGTTTGTAGTGCTAATTGGTGAATGATAGCCTGGAACGGCTGGGCCTTGTCACCTGGGGATAGCTTAATTCTAGTTTTACAGCGGAGTCCTCTTCCTTTCCTGCTGGTCAACTTACTTTCTTCAGATATTAAGAGAAAAATAATTCTTTCCTGCAACTGCGAAATGGATGGATGGATGAACTTTGTTGCATAGAAATCTGTAAAACGACCAGCTCCAAAATAGTCTGAGATTTTCCAGTCTCTTCTCTACCTGTGGCTACTACCAGTGCTTTTGTCTGTCTGCTTGTTTTGAGCTGGGAAGTAAAAGGTTGTTTAGTAAGATGGGGTCTTTTGATCTATAGCAAATAACTATTAGGGAAAAGGAGCGATGAAGTCTATAAAATTCCTGAATTAAAACAGTGTCAGAGTATATTTACCACCAAAGCTGTACTGGATTAAACAGATTAAAAATTCAGGTTAGTAACTTGCTTTCCAGAGGACCTTGCTTGCAGAATTCTTGCTTGTTCATGGTTTTTGTTTCAGTACTGTACTCAGATTTAGTGTTGTTTCAAGTGTGTAATTTTAGATTTTCTCAGCTGTTTGTGGTGTCCTTTCAGCTAACAGAAACAAAATGAATCATCTTTATTTTAGCAATGCTTTCTGTATCTTAGCTAATGAGATTTCCAGGTAGATAATTCTTGGATTAGTTACCAGTGTTTGCAAACCCCCGACCTGGACTCAGTACTTGAGAAGGTGATGAGAGCAAAGTGGAAAAACAATGTACTGAAAGGTAGATTAAACAGTTCAGTGTGTTTTGCAACACTTGCATAAAATGGTCTGGAAAAACGTTGTCACTGCCCAGCAAAGCATCCTTTCCAGGGAAGGAAGGCCTGTGTAACTGGAGCTCACCACCTCTGCAGTTAGGCAATATGGTACTTTTGTTTCTTACATACTTTCACTCTTCCTTTCAGAAGAAATCTCACTTTTTTGTATTTTTAACCATATATTGTTTTGTTGATTCCTGTTGCTTTAATACTTTACTGTCTGCTATGATAGTAATGATAGTACAATCATTAATCTGGTGGCTTTGGATAAACAAATCCACCTGTCTCTGGCTCAGCTGATGTAGGATGTAGGAGATGTTAATCATGTTTCTCAGTGCTGAGATGTAGCTTACTTGAAAGTGCTCTCTTGGTGGGATCACCACAAGTTTGCTGTCACCTGTGAATGGAACGTGGACATTTGGAGCAGGATGAGACACCAGCCTATGCACAGAACCTCCCAGGTTGGTTGGAGGAAAGTAAGAGGTGCACCGCATTCTGATTTGTTTTGCTAGAGGATTTGGAATTGCCTAAGTAGATGATGACGCCTGGTGCTTGCATGCAAGAGACTTTTTTAATTAAAATAAGAATCCATTAGCATAGGGATGCCAGGAGAAAGCAAAGTTATTTTTAAAGCTTCCTTTTATACAGAAACTATTTTTGAAATGCTAATGGTGGTGTGTTTGCCTTGTGCTGCTGTATCATAAGTGAAATTTGCAAATGCTTAAATGCTATCCTATTTTGACGCTTGGCAACGTCCGCTCAAATTCTGCTGACATGTTTTTACAGCTTGTTACTACACGCACTAAAGCTCCAGCCTGGAGAAACGCTTTGCATCATGAATGCCCAGGTATTCAGTGTATGCCGTGTCTCTTCAGAGCTCAGCAGAAGGGTTCAGTGGTCACTGATGGAAGGTGTCTGTGGTCTGCAGTTGGGAGTTTTAGCAGATGATCATTGGACTTTGCCCAATGTGGTGTTTTTTGTGGTGTTTGTTCAGAGAGCAATTAAAAGGCCTTAGGTTGTATTTTAGCCTGGAAGAAGACTTTTATAAAGATGTACTGATTATTTGAAGAGGTTTTTAGGCTTTGCTGATTGTGGGCAGAGGTAGAGAAACACAGTGAACCAGAACCACCTAAGTCCCTGGGGACTTACACATGCCTTGCAGTAGGTTTTTCTGCGCAGTGGTGACTTCTGCCCTAGGGCATAAGAAGTCCTCAAAAGGGCTTTTTTTTTTTTTGCTTGTTATAGTGTCTTTCTTGGAGAGTCTTCTCCTGGCAAAACCAGGAAGTTTTTGGCCTCTATGGAGCTGAGCAAACAGATTTTCTCCCCCTTTACTCTGTAAGTCAGAGGCTGTTTCTGGGGAAGCACTAACTTTTAGGAGTGCAAGCAGCCCACTGAATCTCAAAATGCTGAGTGCACAAGTAGTTTATTGAGTTAGAATTTAAATAGCCCTGACTTGGAAACCAAGGTACATTGACTCTTATCTGTAGTTGCTGCAGTCTGCTGATTCTGAATTTGCACAGCTGAGGCTTCCATTTGAATGGCAAGAAAATTGTGAGACCTTTCAGCATCCTATCAGCCTCTGAATGCTGGCACAAGAATATGTCTTTTCTTTTGAACTGCCCTGGTAATTTCTTGACGTTACAGCCAGCATTTAAGACTTTCTCATCGTGAAGATGTACAGACAGATGTGTCATGAGGTACTTCATGTTCTCTCAGCTCTCACATCCTTCTCCTGTACTGAGGAGATGAAGTTTTGGGAAGAGGATAAGGAGAAGTGTAGCTAAAAATAAAGATAATTGGATGATAACAGTAAGGCTCTCTCTGGTTCAGTCTCACTTTGCAGTTCAGAGTTACCCAAAGGAGGAATCTGGCCTAATATGGCCAGTATCAATGGGAAGCTTTCCCTTGAGGTCAGAGGCCTTGGGGACCAATTTTGCCATGCATATTGATCACGAATTGGAAAGGACTTCCAATGAACAGAGATATATACCTGGGCTACAGTTCCACATTTACTGACAACTCGAATATCTGCCATCTTTGGCCGTTATTGGGCTGTGCCAGTTCATTCAATAACAGTAATTTAGTAAAGCCTGTGTATGGAGCTGAGGAATGACATGGTGATGGGAAACCTGAGTGGCTTTTGAAGAACCCTCTTTGCATGGCTCAGCTGACTGAGCAGTGCTGTAGTTATGGGGCTTTTATTGTATAGACCACTTGGGCTGTCTTCATACCCTTTAAGGAGTAGCTGGTGAATGCATCTTGTATCTGCCCCAGGGATCTGGGCTGCAAGGTGTTTGTATCCCATCCATGGGTCTTTCCAGCTCCCCTTTCACTGGTAGCAGCTTAAAACCTGTTTTCCTGGGCATGTTCTTTTTGGATATAAGCAATTGCTGAGCATTTTGCAGACATGAAAACCTCAAGCAGGTGAGGTGAATGGTCAGAGCATTCATTATTTGAGATTGACAAGGACCCACAGGAGATTCTGTATGTTAAGCTGTGGTCCCTTCTGTGAAATCCTGCAAGTGACAGGCTGTGTAACTGTAGGCCAATGGATGTGGGAAAGGCAGAGGAGTACTGAGAGACATGGATAGAAGAACAAAGAGAATTAAGTGCTTGTTGGTGTCTATCTCCTAATGATCTAGTGTAGGATCTAAGGAAAAGGGTGGTACAAATCATGTGATGAGGAGGAAAGGAAGATAAAAAAAACCTATTAAGCTTTTGTTGTAATGATAGTGCTCTGTGGAAAATGAAGTTTCTTATCTTCTTACTTAGTTAAAATATGTAATTGTTCAAAATTCACACCACCACTGGAAGGTGAGTCATAAGATAATTGCAGCTGATCTGCAGGATAGCTAACACTTTAATAGAAAAAAAGGATCCTGACATCCTTTAAAACTGCTGCTTTCAAAATACTGAAGTGTACAACATGTACAGTCTGGCTGGCTTTCCACATGTAATAAGGAATACATACTTCTCATATAAACATGTGTGGACCATCAAAAGGCAGCTGTCCTTTGGCACTACAACTCCCCATGAGAGCTCCCTGCTGTGAACAGGAGCAGTGCTGTTCTCCCAAAGAGCAAGGGCCAAGGAGCAGCAAAAAAAAAAAAAGGCAGCAATTTCACTTGTGTCTGCTTGTTCTGAGAAGCTTTTACTGCTCTCATGCTAAAATAGAAAAAGCTTCCTCTTCTACTGAGCACAGTAGCATCTGCCTGCTGCAGGCAGACAGTGTCAGTGTCCAAATTACTGTGAATGTTCATTTGTTGGGCTGGAAGAATAACTAAAAATGTTCTTAATGTAAATATGGAGTAATGTTCGTGGGCGATCAGGAGAGTGGCAGGACAGCTTGGGATGACAGTTTGAAAAATGTGGCTTGGGGTGGGGGGGGTGTGGTACTGAAGTTCTGGAGCCAAGCTCTGTTTGTAATAAACTGCAAAGTGGAAAGCTCAGGAAAAGATGGATGTGAAGGATTTAGCATCAGGACACTTTGTCAGTGATGAATGGAACTTGGCTACTTTTGCTGCTTGGCAGTTTTACCTCTGCACGGTGCCTGTTACCCTCTGGGCTATCCATAATCACACTGGCTGTGGCTGTTTGGATCCACAGCACAAACCAAGACACAGAGCAAACAATTCTGGTGTCCTGCTGGTGGCTCAGCTTTTTAATCAAGTACATTTCATATCCACTATGACAAAGAAGCAGACATTTTCAGGTTTTTAAAAATAACTTTAAAAGGATGGATTTGGAGGTACAACATCCTTTGGACTGTTATAAATTACTGTTATTATCTTGGATGAAATGAATTTTGGAGTTCAACTTCATCCCCCTGAAGGACACCATTTATTTGTTGTTATCCTGAGGCTTCCTTCAGTTTTTAGCCTGGTGTCAGTCCTAATGCAAATAAGGGGAGCTGCAGTGGCTTCATTGCAGATGGACAAGCCTCCAGGCTGGGCTCTTGGGAGGGTGCAGGCTCACTGTGCCACAGGACCAGCTTTCCCTTGTTTCTGGAAGGGGAGGGACAGCTGACTGGGAGCTGACTGGGAGGCTTAGGGTGGAGCAGCAAGGAGTCTGACAGGACCAACCATCAGCAGGAGCCAGAACAGCATTATCTGCCAGAATTCTATTTTTCTGAGGGATAGTCCTGTGCTTCATGTCCCTGCTTGCTCCTGGGGGCTTTCCTGAGTTTCTTTATTCTCATTTAGGAGTTGGATTTTGATGATCCTCATGGATCCTTTGTAACTCAGGATATCCTATGATTTAGTCTTTGCTAGTCATGACCCTTATGTACAGATGAAGCCTGATTTTGCCATCGCTTCTTGACAAACTTGCAGGTCAAAAAAGAATCATTCTTTGATTGAAACTTCTGGCCTTGGTTACCCACAGAGGTCGCATGTGCAAGAGCAGCCGGATTTTGCACTCCCGCCTGAGTTAGGAGTGACGCAGTGGGTTTAAAGGCACACATCTGTGGAAACAGCTGTATTTATGATAGAAAACTTCCTCCTTGCCGGCTCCTCCCAGCAGAGCTCTCCACAGTCCTGCCAGCCTTTTGTGGAAGAGGAGTGGCAGCTGCCGGCAGGCTGCCAGGCAGACTCCCTGTGCTGCTTCCAGAGGCTGTGTGGGGATGCTCCTGCTGCCCCTGGGGAACAGGAAGGTGGCTGGGAACCAAATCGGTCAGTGATGATTTTTCCTGGTATGTGTCAGAGCAAGTCTCCCTGAAAGTTTGGGGCTGCATGATTTCAAAACTTTGCAGTTCTTTCAGACTAAACTGTGCATAATAAGGAAAACCAGAGGAGAAAAACTGCATGCCATGCTGCCTTGCAAGATGGTTCATTAGTCATGCCTCCTTTAAGAAAGCACCTGGAATTGGAGAGATCAGGCAGCCACATCTTCCAAAATACCTCACCCTCAGCTGGGAGGCCAAAACAATCAGGATTTCATTGTCCCTGCCATACACCTGAGTTCTGTCCAGATGGTGCACATAGACAGCTGGTGTCCTGGGCATTACAGTCCTTTAGGATAACTTTGTCTTGCACACATGTCCTATGTCTCTCCTATTTGCCTGGGAGTTACATTTTTGCATTCTCCTTATTTGAAATATATAATGACTGATTTAAACAGCACATCACATAATTAGCTCTGAAGGCTTAATTTAATTCCACTGCTGCAAGTATGGGAAACTGCCTTGCCCTTGCTTAATGTAACAGGTAAAATACAATGTATTAAACTCAGCATGGTAAAATAGATGTCTTTGTCTTAAAGCAGGTCTATATGAATGTTCCTCAGAGCTTGCTTTGCTGTCACTTGCAGTTTATACCATACTGGTTATAACAGATTTTTTACTAGAAAAGTTTCTGTACAAAAAGAATAGCAGATTGAAGTTCCAATTAGGGCTTGGTGGTTCCAGTTTCACTGCCTGTAGTGGTTTGCATGGCAATAACTGCATTCACAGATGTTGAAGTTTATGTTCCATAAATTACAAAGAAGCATCGTACAGTATATTGAGTGTTTTGTTCAAGAGTGGGTGTTGGCATAGTGTGAATGCATGCTGTGTCTGCCTGAGGGACTGGTGTGGTGTGGTGGAGCCCAAATGTGATGCTATAGGCTCTACTGATACAGTAAGGAGCAGCTTAGCAATATTTTCTTTCCATCACCCTGGTGAATAGCTTCCTGTAGCATCATTTGTTTTGGGATGAAGGTGTTGCTGTTCAGTGATATGAGATGTTAAGAAAACACTCAAGTGTTTTATTTCTAAGTTGATTAAAAACGTGCAGGAGAGAATAGTCCCTTCTGGGTTTCGCAGTTCCAGAAATAACTGTGATTGAAATCTGCATGACTTGCCTGTTGGCTTAGAGGTTTAGCTGGTTCAAGCAATTGAGACCAATAAAAATGGTGCCAGGCTGTAAGTCTTGTCTGAGTTTGATAGCTGAATTTGATGCTTTTCAGACATGGTGGCACACATCTCCTTTCTGTGCTCTTTCACGAGGTAGTGATTCACTCAAGCTTTTTCAAGCCAGGTTGATTCATCTTTGCTCCTAAATATCTGGACATGATAGGTCCTCTTGACTGTTCTACCAGCTTAGTGGTGCCAGATTTTAATTTGCTCCCAGTTAAGCTAGAAGCCTTCAGTGAGAAGAGGATCCTGTTCTGTATAGCTTTGCACTTCAGTGGAATAAGTACAATGTTCAGGCACTTGCAGACCATACACTCATCCCATCACTTTTCTTTGGGAATATACAATATGCTGGCTGTTTTATTCAGGGCCAGAGTGACTGAAATAGCATTTACTGTATTTACAAAGGAGCTCTGCTGTCTTTGTCAGCAATAACAAGTTACCATTAACTGCTCTAGGCAGCAATTTTCTCATTAGGTGTTTTAATGATCAGAATTTCTTCTGATTTTCATCTTTCTTGTGGCAAACACAGCTCCTAGATCTACAGGAACCATGGCTTCCAGAGGAAGTCTTGGTTCTGAATGTAGGCTGCATTAATTAGTGTCGGAATTACAATACCAAACTCACCAGTTCAGCTGAATACCATGTGGATAAAGGGAAAAGGTCTTTATGTCTAAAGCTTTTTTTTTTTTTTCTCCCCCCCAAAAAAGAGAGCTTATGCAGCAAAGAGTTGCAATAGGGATTTTTGGTTAACAGAGTAATTAAGCTGTTAGAACAGACTGGGCAGCAGCTTTGCTTCCATGCTGGAAAACATAGTGTTGCTTCACTGTGCCTATGGAAGAGGTCTTTTGGGGATGTGATTTGGGTCATAGGAAAGATGCCTTCCTGTTGATATTTTCATAAGTTGAGCTCCTTAGCTGTCGCTGATGTATATTTGTTTTTAAATCTTCCTTCTTTTCCAAATTCAGTTTTTTCTCATCTTCCATATTGATGGTGAAAACAAAAGAGAAAATTTTGTGGGACAAATTAATGGAAATACTGTAAATTTTGACCTTCAAAAAAACAAACAAACAAAACCCCTGCTGTTTTCCAACCCCTTGATATTTTCCACGTCTCTGATACTGGCAGAGATGTCAGGCTTCCCCAAGTGACAGCCTCAGATGGAGCTATGGGGGGAACCTCCACAGCATTGTTCCTTTACCTGCAGGTTACTTTTTGGTAACCTGGAGATTCTTGTGTGTTTTAATGCAGTTAGTGGCTGGTTGTCCTTTTCCCTTGCTCGCTCTCCTTTTACAGCAGCCCTTCAGTGGCTTTCTGGTGTCACTGTGGCTCTCCTTCCAGTCTTCCAATTCTGCCTTCACTTCTCTCCCTGCTGCTTCTTCACCTCCCTCCCTCCACTGCAGGCCCTGGGTTGCTGCTGGGATGGATGTGGGGGAGTGGAGCTGCAGTGTTAGGTACCTCATGTGCTAGAGCAGGAAATGGAATATCAGCCAGTGGAACCTGTTGAGACTTTATGTTTTAAACTTCATCCAGTGTGTATGGAAAAATGCCCAAGAGAGTGCCCTGAAAGTTATTTTCTTCAACCTGTACACAATATCTGTTAATCTGTTTTTTCAGGTAAAACTTTAGCTATATTGTTTTGCCCTGAAAGTAATTTATAGTCTGTGCCAGTTAGTCCCAGTACAGTCTCCATTTGTGGCCTGATGTTTCAGCACTGCTCCCTGTGCTGCACCACACAATGGGATTAGTGATGTTTAATTATTTCAGTTCTCCCAACTGAAACACATGTACTCTTTCTTAATCTTTGTTTAAACACCTCCGTGCCTAATACACCATACACTCCTTATCAGACAGATTCTTTCAGTTACTCTTAATCCAACTCAAGTGCTTTTGTACACTGCAATTTCACGTAATTTCTACAGGAGATGAACAGTTTGCCCTTATTACTTGTCAGCTGGGTAAACTGAAAAGATAGATCACATCGACTCCCTGAGCTCCACTGAGGGCTTTCCTTTCCTTTGGTATTGCATCCAGCTTGTTGTGGTTTGTAGGCACATGTGTGGCCTTTTTGCTGCTGCTGTCTGTGAATGTGAAGCACAGCAGCTATTCATTTTCAGAGGATTTCTAGGTTAGGTTCAATTTTCAGTCACATACTCAGTGTATCTGAACTAGCATATTTGTTGGCTGTTCTCAAAGGTTTGGTTCAGGTGTTTTTCAAGACGCTCAAAATTCTTTTCAACCTTTAAGATATCTGTGCTCTGCTTTTAGCCTGAGAGAAAACAATTTTCACAGCTTGGGCTATGTAGCTATCAGTTTTGGTATCAGAGAGACTTGGGGGTTGCTATACTGTGAGGGATGACTCCCACTATTTCAAGATCATGACAGGGAAAATTTAGGAATTTTTGCAGAAAGGAGCAAAGACATATTAGTAGTCTTTCCTCTGGCAAAAATTAGAAACCAGTCTGCTGGCATTTCAGAAATGTCAGCTTCATGTTCCAACCAGAACACTTTTCTTCCCCCTTTTGCATATACTGAAAATCAGATATTTAACCTCAAATAAAATTTGGAAGAACTTGTTTATTCTAGCATCAGTCACCGTGTTATCTCAGATAAGGCTTATAAATTGGAAGAAATGTTTTATGCTGGAGTGTGATAATTCCAGGTTCGTGGGTGGATTGGGCCATGGCATGCACAAATTTTGAATCGTTCTGTAGTCTTAGGTATGTGAGCAGATTCTGAAGTCAAATCTAATCTTGGCTGAAACAAGCAATTTTTTAAAACAAATTCTCAAGTGTCGTGTGAGTTTGGTAAACCACTTTAAAAGGAGTCTTAGAATGTGAAAATTTGAATAAGTGACCTGATTTTTTTTTAAGGCTTCAGGTATTTGCAGCACCAGCTGTAGTCTGTGGTTTTAATATGGGGATATAACATGGACTAAGATGCATGGCTTTGGCTTTCCAAATATGAAAATATCTACATTAGCTTTTCCCCCTGCATTTGTACAAAACCAAAGCAAAACTGAACTAATCCTGTTGTGTTGTTTGGGGTTGTTATCTTTATCCCCAAAGCTGCAATGTTCTGTGTAATGAACTACCAACTTACCTACGTATGAGTTCTGCAGAAGAGTTAGGTGAGTCTTTGTGGCCAACACTATAGCTTTTCTTGAAACATGGGGTTTATTCCTTCTTCTTTTTAAATGGATGGGGTTTAGAGTTTATTTTCTTCTCAGAAGGTAATGTGAATGAGCACGGCAGAAAAAGCTTCTTCAAGTTGTTTTCTTTTCCTGTGCCTGTGAGTTAATGTTTCAGAAGCTGCCTACTAACAGACTGTTTTCTCCTCATCTGCTGAAGGAAGAAGTTGTAGCTGTCCTGGAGGTCCCATCCATAGGAGGGTGTGACTGGCAGGACATTGGACGGTGTTCCTGAAGACACCTTTTGCTCAGAGCTGCACTTCCCTCGTGTTCATTCTGTGTGCTGCATGTCCATGTTTGCCTGCACCCATCCTTGGCAGCTGGTGCTTATGCCCATTTGTCTATATTTCATAGCAAATGCGTGGCTCATTTTGCACAAATCTTTCCTATCTATCCGTTAGCCTTCCAGGATGTTCCTAAGGATCCAAACTAGAAAAAAAGACTATGCAAAATGAGTAGCATTTGGCTAATAACACCTCCGTGCAAGATTTTACACCAAGCACTTTTTCCTGAAAATAGTATATTTGGCAAGCAGTGGAATTCCTGGAAAGAAATACTAATGATGTACTGAGCAGGGGAAGGCTCTGTGTGTGCTTGTGATTTGGAAAAGTGAGAACAGTCTGTCTAAATCTTCAATTCCTGGGAAATTAAAAACATTTTAATGCTTCACAACTTGAGCTCAAGCAGAATTTAAGTAGGGGAATGTGTCTCAGAGTCAGAAATGGTGGGAAGGAATAAGAGAGCAAGAGAGCTGAATCTGAGAAGTGTAGCTGTGAGCAAGCGGTGGCATGAAGAGTAGGTGCCAACCCTGTTAGCACAAAGAAAAGCTTTTGTCTCACACTTCTACAGACATGTCCTGAAAGGCAGTTGCCATGAACAGAAGGAACCTGGAGCACTAATAGCATGTAGAGAGACTGTTCTGACACAGAGAAAGCACTTTTGGTGGTTGTTGTTTGCTGTAAAAACTAAAAGAGTGGGAGAACATGTCAAAGGAGTAGGGAGGACACAGCCCAAACTAAGTTCAGCTGAAGTGTTCTCCTCCAGTTAAGGAGGCTAGTGGGGCAAGATCACTTTAATCACTGAACATCGGGAAAATGGTCCTATGGATTGATAGTAGTATGGTGACATCTTGCAGTGTAGATGTTGGCAAGAATTAAATAAAATAATTCTAATAGTGTATGTTACTTGGATGGAAAAGGTTCCAGTTGATGTGGTATTCCTGTTGTCTGCCATATGGGTTTGGAGTGGCTGGACATGAACATGGTGGAAGATTCAGGTGTCTGGGTGACCTTTTACCTTCATCCTGCTGAGCCAGCATCAGAAGAGGAAGGGGAGCAGCAGCAGCCTGCTGAGCAGAAGCCCCCAGGGTCAGGACATGGTGCTTCCCTGATGAGAGAGTTGGAGAAGGGGTCACTTTCCATGCAGCTGAGGAGCAGTGTGAGCGAGCTGAGCTCTGGAGGGAACTTCAGTTTCTTCTCTTTCTGGCTCCTAAGGTTGCTTTGACCTGAAGGCTGAAGATACACATAGGAGAGGAAAATGTGATCCTAAGATCCCTTGAATCTTTATTTTCCGTGAGATATTGAGGAAGGGTCAGAGGTTCTGGGAAGAAATGTCCGGTATTTTGATCAGCAAATAAAATACAATTTATTTGTGGGCTTTTGTTTCACTTCCTGTTTTTGAGATTGCTAGGGGATTTGCAGTAAGGAGATGGATATTCCAGCTCAGCTTGTGACTTGAGACCTTTGATGCTGGAGGTATACTCTGTTTACGGAACTGCAGTTGACCTTCTTTAAATAAGCTAAAACCACTAGAAATGTATTTCTGGCTTGCAGGGTTCAGAATGTCCCATCTAGAACATGCATTCACTTGAATAGCCTAACAGTCACAGTAACTGCCGTTGTTTTTCAGCTTTCAGTGGTAGACATGTTCTTTTTAGAAGAGCTCTTGAGGGAAGCTGGACCTACAGAACCTGCTGTTGCAACAAAAAACACAACCAAAGAATCAGCAAAGCAGTACTTGCAAAGTTGATGCATCACACTTGAATGTTCCAGTGTTGAAGTGGTTGGGGGCAAGTGTTAGATTTGCATCCACCCTGTGCAGGTGTCCGGGACCTGCCGTTCTCAGCTGTGGGCTGAAACCATCCTTCTCACAAGGCTGTGGTGGCCTTTTCCAAGAAAATGCAGTGGGCTGGACACAGTCCGGAGCATCTGTGTGAAGAAGAAGCGGCTTGTGGTCCTACAAACCAAAGCAGACCCTTGAGCATGGTGGGGAATGGCCCATGGGAAGCTGCAGGGTCACAGTGGGGTGCAGGTGGCTCCTGTCTGGCAGCGGGTGCTGCTGGCTGTAGGAGAAATACATGGGGCAGTGTTCCTGCCATGAGTCCTGGTTCACTGAGTGCCCTCAGACTTTCCTTTCCCCAGTCCCGGGTGGAGCTTGAGGTAACACGCTGGTGTTTGATGTTGGAGCCTTGGTTTTTTCTCTTTCAGGGAACTCCTACTAATGAAATTTGTCAGCGGAGTCTTCCTACTTTGTACCCTTTTCTTCAACAGCCTATGTCAGAACCTTGTTTGTGGTCAAGAAAACTTCCTGTTTTGCTTGATGTCTTGCCGAGTCTCATGTTCCCTCGCAATGGCAGACGTGCATAAAACTGTCCAATTTGGAAAGTGTTCAGAAAGTGAACTTTAGGCTTCTGTAACTGGCTGAAATGATCTCTTTAGCAGATTACTATGAAATGCAAGTTCATTGAGTGTCCCATCCCTTAAGTGTTTCTAGATGAAAAAATAAATTTTTACTGAGTTGTAGAAACATCAGTGTGTAACCCAACCAGAATTATTTGTTAGAGGAATGAGTGATGGATTTTATTTTGTTAGAGGTAAAACACAATTCTGATTAAATTTGACTGTCTTTGGCTTTCCGAAGCTGGTGCTGCCCTTGTGCCTTGGTTTTGTTTTTTTTGTTGTTGTTTGTTTGTTTTGGGTTTTTTTAGTCAAACTCCTGAGAGATAAGTGTGAGAAGAGTAATTCTCTCTCAGCTTTGAAAAAAAGGACTTGAATATATATTTTTAGCTGACTTTTTCCACTTAAAAATATTTTTGTTGTACTCCAGTGTGTTGAAGTCATCAGACCTATGCAGATTTGCACCAGCTTGGAGACAGAACATTTTCTTGATGCATTTTTCATTTCAAACTCTTAAAAGTAATTTTTTAATAGAAAGAAACCTTTCATTTCAAGGTATGTGCAAAAACTTTTTCTGGACATTTAAATAAGCTGAAGTCACATGGAATTTCTTTCCTTGTGACAGTTTACTTTCCACATTTTGGAGAAAAATGTGCTGCCTTCAGATGACCAATCTCTTTTTACTCCTGTTAAATTCTGTGTAGAGGTGTGAATATATATAATTAGAGACTTGGGGACAGGCTGTGAAATAGAAAATGAGAGAGCAAGACTTCTCCATTTCTGAAATCATCTCAGTGTAATCCACTAATTAAAGTGACCTTCTTGTACCCAGGATATTGTGTGGCCGTGAGAGCACTGCAGTATCTCCAGACAAACCTGGGGCAGAGGGAGCTTAGGCAAAGCTTTTGTCTCTCACAGGAGTGGAGCCCTGAAAGATGCACCATTTGGGAGATTCTATGGCTGGTTTCAATGAGTCTGAAGATTATAAAATATATTCAAAATGCCATGGCTCTTTCCAGAAGGTGCAGCTGAATTAAGTGCATGCCAGAAGACCATGGTGTTAGGCAGAGCTTAGTGTAAAGCAGACCATTATTATTGTGGGTTGAGGCCAAAAATATTGGCACACCTGTGCAGCTCAGCAGGAGCTACTTCTTATAAAAGTATGTTTGTCTGCAAATTGTGGTGATCTCAATTTCAAAACAGCAGCAATATGCTTAACAGGCTAAGTAAAATGTGAATAGTCACTTGACAACTGAGAAAGGCTCTTTTGTCTTTTTATTTGTTCACATAGGCTCCTGTTGAAAGCTGATGCTTTCTGTTATACACAATTTTGAAATAGCTTTTAATATATCTGACCTTAAACCTCAAATGTTGTACTTAACTGTCAATTAATAGAAGCCTGAATCAGATTGAGAGATTAAAGTTTCTATACAGGGAGCAAAGTTCAGTTTTACTGTCTGTGAAGAACTTAGAGTAAATACAAGCCCAGGTGTAAGAATGTTGAGGCACTGTGCCGGGTGTGGTAAGCAGCAGTTACAGTAGAGATGCTGCAGGTAGGTGAATGTAGATTCTTCAGCTTGCTCTTCTCTTGAGGCTCCTGGTGCGGTAACAGAAACCTCAGTCTCTGCTGATGGGGGCAGGGGTTCTTGGGGACTATCCAGGAGATATTTTCAGTGCATTAGAGGTATTAACATGTCAGTCAGCTTGGAAGAACAAACCAAATGCTTTTGAAGAGCGTTCTGTAACACTATTTTTCAGTAGTACACTGCATTTTCTGAGAAATGTAACTAACAACCACAAAATTTTGATTTATTAAGCAGTCAGTAACCTAGGGTTTTGGTGTTTGTCCTGCTGTAATAGGTGTTAGGCACATGGAGGTGAAAGTATGTGTATGTTCCTGTGTAGACCTTCATCTTTTAAAAATATTTCTGCAGGTCCATACCTGAGACTTGGTCAGTGAATTCCCTTCACATAGCCAAGTGCTTTTTGTTGATACAGACTTCAGTTTGGGCGGTGCTCTGCAAATTTTATGGAAAAGAATAGCTCATATGGACTTGATGTACACTCATTAATTGCTTTTTTCTCTTTTATCCCTTCTGATGGAGAGGTTTAAGAGATTTTGAGCCTTGGGGAAGCTAGATTTTCCCTTTCTGGAAATGCTGATATGATAGATGACCATCCCCAGAGTTTGTGGGTAGGTCATGGCTGTCCTTGAAGGAAAGCAGTATTGCTTTGGCAGAATATCCATGTGTTGTTTTCATACCTTAGCTGTGTATTTTGGTTTCCTTGTTGCATTATTGGAGTTTTTAACAAGGCATGTCACTAATGCTTGTCTTGTGATCTCTCATCAGTTGAAGCCACATTTGCAAGGAGCAGAGTACATCTCAGTCTGATGGACCACCCCAGACCAGTCAGTCCGGATGGACTTTCTAAAGGCCACAGAAATGATTATTTAGTTGTGTGACAACTAAATGCTTTTAAAATTATTTTTGTAATGACTTATTTATATTTGGATTGCAGCTTATGTGGGTCTGTGTTGCTGCCACAGCAGCAAGCACACTCATCCCATAGGAATGGTCCACTGCTGGGAGAGTAAGTGGTGAGGAGGAACACAGGGCCTCCTCCCCGGCTGTGCCACTCTCTCTTCTGGTGTGTCTTTCCTCTGTCCTCCCACCTGTGTACCCTGGTGTCTCCACTGAGTGGAGGAAGGCAGATATTAGTCTGGAGGGAAAATCATTCTGCCAGAGTGGGCAAATAGTAGGAAACTGTCTCATTGACTATGAAGCTTTAATCTTTTTTTATGAGCTACCTGGAGTGCAGAGCCCTTTATTTGACCCACCATCAGAGCTGGCAGGGGCACAGCAGGATCTCTGCTAGTTTGAGCTGAAGGATTTACTGGCTTTTGCCAGCTGCCTTCCCCTTGGCAAATCTCCCTGCGAGCAGAACCGAGGGCAGGGTGTCTCGGTGTGTGCAGCTGGATGCAGCCCCCGGGAAGGCCAGCAGCAGCTGTTCCCCGAGTGCTGCGCTGTGCCGGGGCTGGGCTCCTGCTTCCCCTTCTGCTCTTGGAAAGGCCCGTGCACTCCACGGCAGATGGGTGGGAGCTGTGCCCGTGTTTCCCGAAGGTTCAATTCCACAGGCCCTTGTGTGGGCCATGGGCTTCCCCTCACTGCACACTGGCAGTGTGCCTGGTGAAACTGCTTTCCACGTGGGCTGCATTTAATTTGTATAAAAGGAAACGGTGCATCCTTGTTTACCTTTCACCTTCCTGTGTCCTGCAATTGCTCCCTCATCCCTGTAGAGCTGCAGCATGATGAGCTAGCAAAGACCTTCCTTCCCTTCCCTAGCCTCACTGCATCCATAGGCTCCCTTCTCCTTCCCTTGTCTCCTTCAGGCAGGGAAAGAGGCTTGGATCTCCTTCCTTGAAATATTCACCTTGTTGACCTTGACCCTGACCACCTATTTACAGTGTGAGCCTAAGCTGTGCTGTTTGACCTCCCTGTGTGGCTGTGGGAAAACTTTGTCTACCTGAGAGACTGACTGTGGGCACGCTCACTTGGTTTTAGTCTATAATGTAACAGGTGCGTGAGAAGATTTAAATGCAAAGTCAACAGCAGGCTAATGATCATAGCCAGATTAACGATTTTAAACCCCTAGTTTTCATATCTTGGAAATGAATATAAAAATTTCCATTTACAAAGGAGATTTTGAACAATGTAGTACAAGTGTTAAATTTAGCATGAATTGGGGGAGAATGGGGAGAGTGCTGCATATGGTCATGTTAAACACAGGAGCCGTGACTGAGACAGGCCACTGTGTTCCCACAGCACTGAGCACGGAGAGGGATTAATGGGAAAACGCACCCTTGAAATCCTGATGGGTTTGTTACTCTTTCCATAGAAACCTTGAACTTTTTGTTTAAAGTAAGCTGCTCACATCAGTGGGAAGCTTAACAGCACTTGAAACGGCTCCCCACCCACTTTCCATTTTTGTCAAGGGTGAAGAATGCAGATTAATGGAGACTAATAAAGTCAGTTCATTTAATGCTAGTCTTGAGTCCATTTTGCAATTAAATATACTTTAATTTTTCACAAACTCTTTTCCACTTCAATTTTAAAACTACTCTTTTATAACATGGGAAATGTCTTAAACCCACCACCACACAGAACACATGTAGTAATATAGAGAAGAACATCACTGCTCTTGTTAGGTTTTATCTCAAACAATATAATTTATTTTTAATTGCTCTGTGTAATTCTCTTTATTGTTAACTCAGTATTTATTTTTAATTATTATTAGCACGCTTATTCTGTTTTAATAGCCTGACTGATGAGCCAGTGTATTTTCTGAGTGTCTTAAATTTCCTTCTAAGATTTTTTTTTTAGAAAT